>NC_091307.1:30488345-30788345 GCF_038502225.1 Cherax quadricarinatus
AGACAGAGGGAGGAGAGGGGGAGGAGGAGTTGCACTGCTCATTAAAAACCAGTGGAGTTTTGAGAAAATGGAAGGAATGGATGGCATGGGCGAAAGGGACTACTTAGTAGGAACAATCCAGTCTGAGGAACATAAGGTGATAATTGCAGTAATGTACAACCCACCACAGAACTGCAGGAGGCCAAGAGAAGAATACGATGAGAGCAACAGAGCAATGGTCGATACACTAGCCGAGGTGGCCAGGAGAGCACACATGGGGGGAGCAAAGTTACTAGTTATGGGTGATTTCAATCACAAGGAGATTGACTGGGAAAACCTGGAGCCCCATGGGGGTCCCGAAACATGGAGAGCCAAGATGATGGATGTGGTACTGGAAAACCTCATGCATCAACATGTTAGAGACACTACCAGAGAGAGAGAGGAGAGGATGAACCAGCAAGGCTGGACCTTGTATTCACCTTGAGTAGTTCGGTCATTGAGGATATTATGTATGAAAGGCCCCTGGGAGCTAGTGATCATGTGGTTCTGTGCTTCGACTACATAGTTGAGCTCCAAGTGGAGAGAGTAGCAGGAATAGGGTGGGAAAACCAAACTACAAAAGGGGGAACTACTCAGGCATGAGGAACTTCCTTCAAGACATTCAGTGGGAGAGTGAACTGACAGGAAAACCAGTACATGAAATGACGGACTATGTGGCAACAAAATGCAAGGAGGCAGAGGAGAGGTTTGTTCCCAAGGGAAACAGAAATAATGGGAAGAACAGAACTGAGTCCTTGGTTCACCCAAAGGTGTAGGGAGGCAAAAACTAGGTGTACTAGAGAATGGAAAAGGTACAGAAGACAGAGAACTCAGGAAAATAAAGAGATTAGCCGAAGAGCCAGAAACGAATATGCACAGATAAGAAGGGAGGCTCAGCGACAATATGAAAATGACATAGCATCGAAAGTCAAGACTGACCTGAAGCTGTTGTACAGCCACATCAGGAGGAAAACAACAGTCAAGGACCAGGTAATCAGACTTAGGAAGGGTGATGGGGAATTCACAAGAAACGACCGAGAGGTATGTCAGGAGATCAACACGAGATTTAAAGAAGTATTTACAGTGGAAACCAGTAGGACTCCAGGAAATCAGAACAGGGGGGTACACCAGCAAGTGCTGGATGAGGTACATATAACCAAGGAGGAGGTGAAGAAGCTGCTATGCGAACTTGACTCCTCAAAGGCGGTGGGACCAGACAACATCTCTCCGTGGGTCCTTAAAGAGGGAGCAGAGATATTGTGTGTGCCATTAACAAAGATCTTCAACACATCATTTGAAACTGGGCAACTCCCTGAGGTATAGAAGATGGCAAATGTAGTCCCAGTTTTTAAAAAGGGAGACAGACATGACGCACTAAACTACAGACCTGTATCACTAACGTGTATAGTATGCAAGGTCATGGAGAAGATCATCAGGAGGAGAGTGGTGGAGCACCTGGAAAGAAACAAGTGTATAATTGACAACCAGCACGGTTTCAGGGAAGGAAAATCCTGTGTCACAAACCTACTAGAGTTTTATGACAAGGTGACAGAAGTAAGACAAGAGAGAGAGTGGTGGATCGACTGCATTTTTTTGGACTGCAAGAAGGCCTTCGACACAGTTCCTCACAAGAGGTTACTGCAAAAGCTAGAGGATCAGGCACACATAACAGGAAAGGCACTGCAATGGATCAGAGAATACCTGACAGGGAGGCAACAATGAGTCATGGTATGTGACGAGGTGTCAGAGTGGGTGCCTGTGACAAGCGGGGTTCCACAGGGGTCAGTCCTAGGACCTGTGCTGTTCTTGGTATATGTGAACGACATAATGGAAGGGATAGACTCAGAAATGTCCTTGTTTGCAGATGATGTGAAGTTAATGAGAAGAATCAAATCGAATGAGGATCAGGCAGGACTACAAAGAGACCTGGACAGGCTACAAGCCTGGTCCAGCAACTGGCTCCTTGAGTTTAACCCTGCCAAATGCAAAGTCATGAAGATTGGGGAAGGGCAAAGAAGACCACAGACACAATATAGTTTAGATGGCCAAAGACTGCAAACCTCACTCAAGGAAAAAGATCTGGGGGTGAATATAACACCGTGCATATCTCCTGAGGCGCACATCAATCAGATAAATGCTGCAGCATACGGGCGCCTGGCAAACCTACGGATAGCATTCCGATACCTCAGTAAGGATTCGTTCAAGACTCTGTATACCATTTACGTCAGGCCTATACTGGAGTATGCAGCACCAGTTTGGAATCCACATCTAGTCAAGCACATCAAGAAATTAGAGAAAGTGCAAAGGTTTGCAACAAGACTAGTCCCAGAGCTACGGGGATTGTCCTACGAAGAAAGGTTGAGGGAAATCGGCCTGACGACACTGGAGGACAGGAGGGTCAGGGGAGACATGATAACGACATATAAAATACTGTGCGGAATAGACAAGGTGGACAAAGACAGGATGTTCCAGAGAAGAGACACAGACACAAGAGGTCACAATTGGAAGTTGAAGACTCAGATGAATCAAAGGGATGTTAGGAAGTATTTCTTCAGTCATAGAGTAGTCAGGCCATGGAATAGCCTAGAAAGTGACGTAGTGGAGGCGGGGAACCATACGTAGTTTTAAGGCGAGGTATGATAAAGCTCATGGGGCAGGGAGAGAGAGGACCTAGTAGCAATCAGTGAAGAGGCAGGGCCAGGAGCTATGACTCGACCCCTGCAACCACAAATAGGTGAGTACAAATAGGTGAGTATACACACACATGAACAAGCACTTGTAAGCTGTAATACACATGCAAACACACACACATACACAGGATTTCACACCTTCCTGTGAACTGACCATCTAAACTTTGCTCCTTCTCTCTCTCTCCCTCTCTTCCTATCTCTCTACCTATCTCTCTCTACCTCTCTCTCTCTCTCTCCCCTCTCCCATCTCTCCCCTCTAACATCTCTTCCCTCTAACACCTCTCCCCTCTAACATCTCTCACCCTCTAACATCTCTCCCCTCTCATTATCTCTCCCCTCTCCCTTTTCCCATCTCTCTCCCCTCCTCCCCTCTCTCTCCCCCTATCCTCTCTCTCCCCTCTCTCTCTTCCATCTCCCCCCTCTTTCCCCCTTCTCCCCCTATCCTCTCTCTCCCCTCTCTCTCTTCCATCTCCCCCCTCTTTCCCCCTTCTCCCCCTCTCTCCCCCTCTCTTTGCCTTCTCTCTCTCTCTCTCTCTTCTCTATTTTCCCTTCTCACTCTCCCCCCTCTCTCTCCTTCTACCTTTCCCTTCTCTCCCTCTCTCTCTCTCACAAAAAAAAAAAATTGGTGGGGACTCGCAGGAACCAGGGATCAGATGAGAATGGTTCTGGTAGGGAGGAGTGGATGGAGGAGCAGTGGAAAAGGATGGAACAAGAGTGGGAGAGAAAATTAGGAGAGCTTTCTGAAAAAATGGAGAGAGACCTCTTTGTGAAATTGGAAAAGAGGTTGGAGAAGGAGACAAAGAATTGGGAGGCACAAGTCGAAACTCCAGTAGCCAGGATAAGGGTCCTAGAAGTTGAGATAAATAGGCTGAAGCAAGTTACAGGGGCAGCGACCAGAGAAGACACACCATATGAAGCTGAGAGGCCGAACAGGAAGGAAGGAGATATGAATTATGCTAAGGTCATATCAGCCTGCCAAGAAGGGCCAAGGAGTGAAAGGGAAGAACAGCTGGGTGCAGATGGAGAGGGTGATAGGTCGAATGCTGAGGCACAACCATGCTATCAAGAGGCACTGGAAAAATCAAGGGAGAAAATGACCACATACAGGCAGAATCCAGAGTCACAGAGGGTGAGGTAATGGGAGGAGGAAAGGGCAAAATCAGTGTTTATCCATGGGCTTCAGGAGAGAGAGGAAAGGACACACACTGAAAGGCAGCAGGAAGAAAGAAAGGAGATTGAGAAAATCATCACGGAAATTGGTGAAGAGATGGATGAGATTGTAAATTTTCAGAGAATGGGGGGGGGGTACTCGAGGGGAGAAACCGACCGATCAAGCTGATTCTCAGGACGGAAACAGTGCGGAACAGGATCCTCCAAGAGAAACCATGGTTGAAATACTCGGAAGAGTAAAAGAGGGTGTGCCTAGACAGAGACAGAACACAAACAGAACGACAGCAGCTGAGGGAGAGGACAAAAAAGCGAAAGGAGCTAGGAAAGGAGACAAGGATGGAACCAGCAGAGGTCAGAGCAGAACAGAGCAGCAAGGGCAAGCACACACACAACTATTCTCAGAACCCAACAACCTATCACACCATCCCAACACATACTACAATCCATACCCAAAGCTTCCACCCAACACCGAGCTAGAGTCCCACAGTATGCTACCAGGTCTCCCACCCTCACAGGCCCCCCAAACCACAGTGTTGGAAAGGAAACTGAAGGTATGGTACACAAACGCTGATGGAATAACAAATAAGTGGGAGGAGTGGCACAAAAGAGTCAAAGAGGCATCACCGGGCATCATAGCTCTCACAGAAACCAAGCCTACAGGTATGATAACAGGTGCCATCTTTCCAACGAGATACCAGATCCTGAGGAAAGACAGAGGGAACAGGGGGGTGGAGGAGTGGCATTGCTGATCAAAAATCGATGGAATTTTGATGAGCTGGAGAGAGGAGACAGCGGAGAAGAAAGTGATTACATAGCAGGAACGCTTCACTCTGGAGGTCCCAAGGTGGTAATAGCAGTGATGTATAACCCACCACAGAACAGCAGGAGGCCAAGGCAAGAGTATAATGAGAGCAATAGAGCGATGGTTGACACACTGGCTGCAGTGGCCAGAAGAGCTCATGCATGCAGGGCAAAGCTCCTGATCATGGGTGACTTTAACCACAAGGAGATCGATTGGGAGAACTTGGAGCCACATGGGGGCCAAGATACATGGAGGGCTAAGATGATGGAGGTGGTACTGGAAAACTTCATGTACCAACATGTAAGGGACACAACAAGAGAGAGAGAGGAGAGGATGAACCAGCAAGGCTGGACTTAGTATTCACCTTGAGTAGTGCAGATATCGAGGACATCACATATGAAAGACCCCTTGGGGCCAGCGATCATGTGGTTTTAAGCTTCGAATACACAGTAGAGCTACAAGTGGAGGGAGAAGCAGGAAGGCCAGGACAAATGAAGCCAAACTACAAGAAAGGGGACTACACGGGAATGAGGAACTTCCTGAACAGGGTTCAGTGGGACAGAGAACTGGCAGGGAAGCCAGTTAATGAGATGATGGAATATGTAGCAACAATATGCAAGGAGGCTGAGGAGAGGTTAGTACCCAAGGGTAACAGGAATAATGAAAAAGCCAGGATGAGCCCATGGTTCACCCAAAGGTGCAGGGAGGCAAAAAACAAGTGTGCTAGGGAATGGGAGAAATATAGAAGGCAAAGGACCCAGGAGAATAAGGAGAGCAGTCATAGAGCCAGAAATGAATATGCACAGATAAGAAGGGAGGCCCAAAGACAATATGAAAATGACATAGCAGCGAAAGCCAAATCTGACCCGAAACTGTTATACAGCCACATCAGGTAGAAAACAACAGTCAAGGACCAGGTAATCAGGGTAAGGAAGGAAGGAGGAGAGACAACAAGAAATGACTGTGAAGTATGTGAGGAACTCAACAAGAGATTCAAAGAAGTGTTCACAGAGGAGACAGAAGGGGCTCCAGAAAGATGGAGAGGTGGGGGCACACCACCAAGTGCTGGACACAGTGCACACAACCGAGGAAGAACTGAAGGGGCTTCTGAGTGAGCTAGATACCTCAAAGGCAATGGGGCCAGATAACATCTCCCCATGGGTCCTGAGAGAGGGAGCAGAGGCGCTATGTGTACCCCTAACAACAATATTCAATACATCTATCGAAACAGAGAGATTGCCTGAGGCTTGGAAGACAGCAAATGTAGTCCCAATCTTTAAAAAAAGAAGACAGACATGAAGCACTAAACTACAGACCAGTGTCACTGATATGTATAGTATGCAAAATCATGGAGAAGATTATCAGGAGAAGAGTGGTGCTCTGAAAAATGTATTGGCAACCAGCACCACCTACCTGACCCATAGTCAGGTCATTCCAATTCAGCCCACCCAGGTAATTTCTCAGTCCCATGAAATCAGCTAGGCAGAAGTCTGGGACAGAGACGTGATTTCAGTTATTTGGGTAATTCCACGATACAGTGGACCCTTGGTTATCGGCTGTAATCCGTTCCAGGTCAGCTGAAAACCGAAATGGTCGAAAACCAAAATAATATTTCCCATAAGAATTAATGTAAATACAATTAATCCGTTCCAGACAAAAATATTCACAAAAAAATAAATTTTTTACAATTATATAAATATTACATACCTTTTTTGAAGGCTAATGCTGGCTTCTAGATGATAGGGAGGAGAAAAGAGGGAGGAGTTAGTGTTTGGAAAGGGACTCCCCCTCCATCAAGACTTTAGGTAGCAAAGCCTTCTCTGGGGTTACTTCCCTTCTTTGTCTTTTAATTTTCACTAGGACCAGCTTGTGAGTCACTGGACCCCTGTCTCACAAAATAACTGTCCAGAGTGCTCTGTTTCTGGCGTCTCTTAAGATTTCCCTGAAGTGGGATAGGGTTTTGTCATTAAACATGTTGCAGATATGGCTTGTTTCACCTTTGTCAGGGTGGTACTTCGAGAAAACTTTGCACATCATTCCACTTTGCACAAGTGTTCTTAATCAGTGAAGAAGGCACTTCCTTCACTTCCTCTTCCTCCTCCTCTGAAGCAAGTTCCTCAGCTGCAGTATGTTGCTGTTCAAGTTGAAGCTCTTGCAGTGGTTAGCTCTTCCCTGTGGTCTTCCACTAACTCTTCCACATCCTTGCCACTCGCCTCCAACCCCAGGGACTTCCCCAGTGCCACAATAGAGTCCACACGGTCGGCAGGGTCAGGGTCAGTCTCAAACCCTTCAAAATCCCTCTCTTGGACACAATCTGGCTACAGTTTTCTCCAAGCAGAGTTCAAAGTCCTGAAAGTCACTCCCTCCCAAGCCTTACCTATAAGGCTTATGCAATGGAGGATAGTGAAGTGATTCCTCCAGAACTCTCTTAGGGTCAACTGAGTGTCTGAGGACACTTCAAAGCACTTTTGAAACGCTGCTTTGGTGTAGAGATTTTTGAGGTTAGAAATAACCTGCTGGTCCATGGGCTGGAGGCGAGGAGTGGTGTTAGGAGGCAAGAACTTCACTTTTATAAAACTGAAGTCTCTAAATACTTGGTCTTCCAAGTCTGGAGGATGTGCAGGAGCATTGTCCAGTACCAGGAGGCACTTGAGTGGCAATTACTTTTCCAGGAGGTATTTTTTCACACTTGGGCCAAACACATCATTAACCCACTCTGAAAATTTGCCTTGTGACCCATGCCTTATGATTAGCTTTCCACATCACACACAATCTATTCTTCATGACATTGTTTTTCTTCAACACTGGGATTTTCTGAGTGATACTTGAGAGTAAAGGCTTCACTTTGAAATCCCCACTAGCATTAGTACATGACAAAAGAGTAAGCCTGTCTTTCATAGGCTTGTGTCCTGGCAGTGCCTTTTCTTCCTGGGTAATGTAGGTCCAAAACAGGCCTGTTTTGTCACAATTGAACACTTGTTGGGGTTTGAATTCTTCAGCCTTTGCATAGTCCTGGAATTTGTAAACATACTTTTCAGCTGCACATTTGTCAGAACTTGCAGCCTCACCATGCCTTACAACACTGTGTATGCCACTACGCTTCTTAAATCTATCAAACCATCCTTTGCTGGCCCTAAATTCACAAACTGCAGCACTTGTTCCAGGCATTTTCTTTGCAAGATCCTCATGCAACTGCCTTGCCTTCTCACAAATAATCGACTCCACAACACTGTCTCCCACTAGTTCTCTTTCCTTAATCCACAGTAATAATAACTTTTCCATCTCTTCCATTATTGGTGGCCTTTAGTTAGAAAAGTTACTCCTTTTGCAACATTAGTGTCCTTGATTTGTTCTTTCTTTGCCAGGATGGATGCAATTGTTGATTTATTCTTGCTGTACATCCTGGCAAGTTCCAGCACCCTCATACCACTCTCAAACTTTTCGATCACTTCACGCTTAAATTCTATGGTGTTTCTCACTTCCTTTACCACAAGAATTTTTTTTGGAACCATGGTTACTTATTTCACAGTTGCACTGCAAAAATAACACAAACTACAGTGGGAAATAAGCGAAATGTTTGGATGTATGAGCAGAAGCTTCCTCAGCCACCGAGAGACAGCCAAATTGACGTGCAAGTGGCCCCAGCCAGGGGCTGAAAAACCGGCCGATCACCGAGTTGGCCGATAAAATAAGCGGCTGATAACAGGGGGTCCACTGTATATTATGTTTGGTAACAGAGCAGGTGTTGCACAACTTAACAGTAAGATCAACAACACTTTTATTGCCAGACATAATGAGGGCAAATTCCTAGGTCTGCACCTTGACAGCAACCTGAATTTCAGCACCCATATCTAACATACAACAGTATCCAAAACAGTTGGGATCCTCTCCAAGATATGTTACTATGTGCCACAATCTGCCCTTCTCGCATTATACCATTCGCTCATTTATCCCTACCTCACCTACGCTATTTGTGCTTGGGGATCAACTGCAGCAACACACCTAAAGCCAATAATAATCCAACACAAAGATGCAGTAAGAATAATCATGCAATCCAATCCCAGGCAACACCCCCCCACCACTCTTCATAGATCTAAACTTACTCACTGTTCAGAACATCCACACTTACTAGTGTGCAACCTACATTTACAGAACCTTAAATTCCAACAGTAACCCTGACCTAAAACATTTTCTTGATAGTTGTGACAGGACCCACAGACATAACACCAGACACAAACATCTCTGTGACATTCCCCGTGTCCAGCTAAACCTATACCTGAAAACTCTTGAACTGCAGACAGATTCATCGCTTTCAAAACTACCATTAGAAAACATTGTATCTCCCTGACCCACCCCACCATCAGCTAACTATACATGAAAACCGCATCTTCTCTTGTATCATAAATACACAAAAAACAACCTAGACCTCCCCTCGATATCTGTGATTCTCCACAATTCGCACCTACACTCACCCAATTGACTATAAACATAGAAATACGTAATACAACTGCGTATTACCAAACGAATCTTAACTAATTATAAGTTTGCCTGTGATACTCCAATATATGTAGGAGCTTCAATAGAAACTATGCATTGTATCAAAACAAAACCATTCACATTGCTAAATTTATGAACTGTAATGCAGTTACTTAGCCTTAATACCAATAAGCTCCTTAATCTGTACCAATATAAAGTTTTGAATTACGTAATCTTATTCTGCCCGAAATGCCTAGTCATGCTAGGTGTGATAGTGGCCCTCTCTGCAGTTAGTTTTACAAAATATGTAAACTGCACAATATCCTATAATATGTAAACCCCACATTGTAATCTTTATAGAGAATAAACTTGATTTGATTTGAAGTACTATTCTATGTACTGTGTAATTATTTTACTTTTTTATCTTATAAAAAACAACAACTGCTCTTTTCCACTCACCGGCGATTTTTGCTTATCATTTGGGGTTGCAAACCTTAGGCACTGCATGAATGGGGCCTGCCTGTGCTTGTAGATATGAGGCATAAGCATAACTGTAGCAGGGAATAAATACATTTCGGCTACAGTTGTATCTTTCCACCTGTGCAGCCATGATGATTCTGCAACACGTGTGTTGTCCATTACATATCAATAATACCTGTTCACCTGGCTGATGATCAGGTTCATGAGCGACTTGTCAAAGTACAGCTGGAAGCACTAACACTGGGGACTCGTTGACGATAGGACATTCTGGCTGGATGCCACTATCAGTGGCATTAAAATTGAAATGATGGTTTATGAATGTTGCACCTGGGTCATATGGGTTATCATTATGGTTTTCGATATTTCCACAATTACTTGCTTCCACGTCCATCTCTAAACTCGAGGTCATTATCACATTGCTTGAAAAGGAGTGTGTTAATATAACATGGCATTAATCCCTGGGGTTTGTGTGGATCAGTGCCATGACAGTTAAAGGGTTGAGGGAACACCTGATATGAGAGATTATTATTTAGTGGTAGATGCAGTAAAATAAAGTGGTAGATAGATATGAGGAGAGTGATGTTAGTGGGTAAGAGATGTGTGAAAATGAATAGACTAGAATGGAAAGCTTAAGAAAATATTGAAAAGAAGGTGGGCTAGAGAGAGGACAGGTACTGAGGTAGTGGTTGAGGAGGCATGGTGTAGACTTAAAGATGCAGTACTGGAGTACACAGCAAAGCTGTATGGTAAAAGAGGGCAGGTGCAAGTGAGAAGAGGAATGATTGGTGGAATGGGGAGATAATAAGCAATAGCATATGAAAAGTTTTTACATTGTAAGAGTGTTATACATAAACTGGTGTATTTGAAGAAGAAATGAAAAAATGGGCGAGTACCAGCAGATTTTGTCGAGAATGAGAGACAGTTTTGGGGAGAGATTTATAAGCTGAGAAAGCCTGGGAACAAAATGGACTTGACTTGACAGCTAAGTGCAAATGAGATGAGTTAGATAAGTAATTGGAAAGATAGAGAGAATATTTGTTGTTGTTGAATGTTGTTGACATAAGGGAGGTGGGGATTTCATGCACTTGGCAGGGAGGAATAAGATCCACTAGGAGTAGAGAAGAGTCAGAGATGAGTGTGGAGGAAGTTAATGAGGCAGTAATAGGATGACAGGGCTAAAGCAGCTGGGATATATGGCATTCACACTGAGATGGTGAAATTAGGTGAGGATATATGCTTCTGAGTCAGGAACTACACCATTACATTACATATCTCATCCCACTTCCCTTAGGAAGGAGTTAGGGCTATCTGATTGGTTGCTTGAGGATGACAGTGAGTTTTCCTCATTGGTTAGAGGTGATTACAACAGTTTCCTGTGTCCAGTTTGAGCTCTGAAACCCTTTCAGATAGGAGACCATAAATGGTAGCCCTCCCAATAGAGAGTTTTAAAGCACTAAAGAGTTTTTATGTGGAAAGTGAGGCTCAGGTTAGGGTATGTAGGAGAGAGAGATCACTTTCCCATAAAAATAGGCTTTAAACAGGGATGTGCAAATGTCACCATGTTTTTATATATTTTTATAGAAGGGGCTGTAAAAGAAGTGAAGGCTAGGTATTGGGGAGAGGTGTGGGATTGAAAGATGTTGAGTCTGGTACAGAGTGGCAGTTATCACTAATGACATTGTGCTTCTGGGAAATTCTGAAGATAAGTTGCAAAGGTTGGTGGACTAATTTGGGAGGGTATGTTAAAAAAGGAAATTAAAAATAAAAATAGGAAAGAGCAAGGTGATGAGAGTATAAAAAAACTGGGTAATGAAAGATTGGATATTGGATGTTTAGATATCTGGGAGTGGCCTTGTCAGTGGACAGGTCTTTGTAAGATGAAGTGAACCATAGAAGATACAAAACCTTATCAATGGAGGCATAAAGGAAATGTACCAGAGTATACTGGTATTAACACTCTTATATGGGTGTGAAGCATGGGTTTTAAAGGCAATGGCAAGGAGGAGGCTGGAGGCAAGCTTGATGTTGTGCCTAAGGACAATGTGTGGTGTGAATATTATACAGTGGACCCCTGGCATACGATATTAATCCGTTCCTGAGAGCTCATCTTATGCCGAAACTATCGTAAGGCGAATTAATTTTCCCCATAAGAAATAATGGAAATCAAATTAATCCGTGCAAGACACCCAAAAGTATGAAAAAAAAAGTTTTACCACATGAAATATTAAGTTTAATGCACACAAACTGAAGAAGACATGCACAGTAAGTAGTACTCTACTAACAATAGAATACATGACACTTACCTTTAATGAAGATCTGGTGATGATTGATGGGATGGGAGGAGGGGAGAGTGTCAAACTTATTGTTTAGAAGGGGAATCCCCTTCCACTAGGGCTTGAGGTATCAAGTCCTTTTCCGGGGTTACTTCCCTTCTTCTTTTAATGCCACTAGGACCAGCTTGAGACTTCTGTCGCACAACATATCTGTTCATAGAGGCCTGTACCTCTCTAAAGTGGTTCACAACATTGTCATTGTAATAGTCACCAGCACGGCTTGCAATAGCTGTGTGAGGGTGATTTTCATCCATAAAGGTTTGCACCTCAAGCCACTTTGCACGCATTTCTTTAATCTCTTTTTTCAATTCCATACTAATTCTCACTCTTTTTACCACAGGGATGGCACTAGAAGCTTTCTTGGGGTCCATGGTGACTTATTTTGTAGTTATAAGCACTAAAAACACTGGGATAATGTGAAATGTGCCGAATGTATGCATAGATGCGACCGAACTGGCTGGTTTGTGAACACTGGCGCTGAGGCCACACGTGGTACGCGTCTCGGATGAATCGTGTGAGGCGAGTTTTTTAACGTGAGGGGAGGCAAAATTTTTGCGTTAAAATGCATCGTATGCCGGATTTAATGTATGCCGATGCCATCGTATGCTGGGGTCCATTGTACAGATAATTCATAGTTTGGGGATTAGGTGTGAGGTTACCAAAAGTATTACACAGAGGACTGAGGAGGGGTTGAGGTGGTTTGGACATTTAGAGAGGATGGATGGAGTAAAATAAGGTACATAAATCTGAGGTGGAGAAAAGGTTGGAGGGAAGGAGGGGGGAGGTGAAGGAAGTTTTGTATGCAAGGGGCTTGGATATCCAACAGACATGTGTGACTGTGTTAACCCCTAAATGGTCCAAACGTATATATACGTTCTCTTGTCCAGTGCCCCGAATATTTTGAAAAAAAAAAATAATGTTTTTAAGAAATAAAGAGAACATTTTTCTGTGTTGTAGGATTAAAATAAAAAAAATTAGGGTCAGTGCTTACCGAGATATGAGGCTGCGAAGTTGGCACTTAACCCCTTGACTGTCGTAACCCCCAATCCTGAGGTGTCTCCTGGTGTCGCAAAATTTAAAAAAAAAAAAAATTATTTTTTCCTATGAAATGATAGAGAATATTTTCCCGGTTGTAATGACACCAAAAAAACGAAATTTGATGAAAAACTAATGGAATTACGCTCTCGTGAAGTTAGCGACCTCGGCAATATTTACAAATCAGCGATTTCACCCACTTTTAGCCCTATTTTTGGCTAATTCTATTGTTCCAGTTGCCCAAACTCATAGCTATTTCTCTAGAACTCCATTTTTCCTATTGATTGAGTACAAGAAACTGCTCATTTGCCAATTTCAACTACCTAATAACGTGGTCAGAAATTTGCAATTTGGCCAATTTCACAAAAATATAAAAATATGACAGTTTGAAAATAAGGTACAGAATGAACAATGCAGACATTCCTGACTAAAATAACATTTGCTTTGTTCATCAGTAATGTCTCCAGGCCCCTCTGATATTACTCTTGCTCTCTATTTTGAATTTTTATTCAAACAAAAAATAGAAGATTTACTGTTGTGCAGACTACTGCAATATTTAATAATTGTACAAATAATGTCAACCCATTCATGACTGCATATCAGAATGGCTAGTTGGACATTTATTAGGCATTGACATCCTTTGTTTACTTTTGAACATCAGCAAAAATCAAACATTTCCCCTACTTTGAGGTCTATTTCCAAGTTTTTTTTTATAGTAAAACCAATCAAAATCACCTCTATTTCTATAATATGTTTTCTGTTCTATCAAATGAGACCAAGAAAACGAGAATACAATCATAAATACTATATGAAAATAGACCACAAAGTCGGCATTTTAATTAAAAAAACGGTCGGAGTTTTTTTTTTCTCATTATGCACTGCGTGCTCTAGTTTTTTTTATATGGTGCACACTGACCACACAGACCTATTCTCTCACATGTGGGCCTACCAGCTTTCTCCTGCTTGATTCGAAGCCGCTAGAATTTATGAGTAGTATATATACGTCAAACACGGTACCTCGTAAGATGTATATATACGACTGAAACAGTCAAAGGGTTAATGCTCACCTGACGGCAACATTGAGTCCTGCTGCTTGCAGAAGTGTTGCCGATATACCTTTTTTCTCATTTTTATATTTTATATAATTTTTATGTTCTGATAATTACAATTTATAGTAGTTCTAGTCATTTCATATCCAATCTTTGTTCTGACACTAATACATATTAGGTACTGAAATTGTACTCAAATTGTCAAAAACACACTGACAGGTGGACATTTACACCTGCCTTGGTCATTTACTATTGTCTAGGAATACAGTATATACAAAGTATTTATAGGTCTCAGCAATGTTTTGGATACATGGGAGTATATAATAATAATTATAATAAGTAGTTCCCTTGAAGCATGATGTAAGACAAGTGTCAGTCCACTACTGATAGTGCAGTGATAAGTGGTGACATTTGATGAGCCCATGGGAGGGTGCAGTGATAAATGGTAACATTTGATGAGCTCATGCAAGGATGCAATGATAAGTGGTGACATTTGATGAGCCCCGCACGAGAGTGGAGTGATAAGTAGTGATATTTGATGGAGGGTGCAGTGATAAGATAAGTGGTGACATTTGATGAGCCCATGCGAGGGTACAGTGATAAGATAAATGGTGACATATGATGAGCCCATGTGAGGGTGCAGTATAAGATAAGTGGTGACATTTAATGAGCCCAGCACTATTTGATTTCATTGTTATACATATACATGTCTGTCTGTCTGTCAAGCTCTCTGTCTATCTGTATGTCTAGCTCTGTTTATCTTTGTCTCAGCTTATCTCTGTCTGCTTGTCTCTGCTTGTCTCCCTGTCTGCTTGTGTCTCTATCTGCTTGTCTCTCTATCTGTCTCTGCTTGTCTCTCTGTCTCAGAGAGCCACTCTGAACCAACAGGTATTCTTACGCATTATATCTACAAACACAGTATAGCACTTTGTCTGGATTTTTTGGGTTATCCTAGGTAATTTACACTATGTATAATTGTATTTATGTGTACCTGTGAGACAGAGATAGAAAGAGACAGATAGACAAAGATAGAGAGAGACATAGATACAGACAGACAGATGGAGATAGAGCCAGCCAGTCAGTTGGCTAGCCAGCTGGCCTACCAACCAGCCAGCCAGCCTGTCGAACACTTATTACACATTCCAGAATTGTTTCTTTTTACTTAGGGCAGAGGTTATAAGACATTCTGAAAGGGTGTTGCACATGGGTTATTATCGAGGTTTTTTATATTTCCTTGACCATTTGTGGCCACATCCACATCCACATTCACAGAACTGGTTAGCCAGACTTGAGTCCTGAAGGTGCAAAGTACAGTTCCTTCACCCTGAAGGAGGGGTGGGAATGTTGCAGTCTAAAGGTAATTTGATTGTAATGTTAGCACACTTCTGGAAAGTTGGTGATTGAATGAATGATGGTGAATACGTTTCCTTCTTTGGGTCACCCTGCCTTGGTGGGAGATGGCCATTGATTTTAAAAATGCATGAAAGGATGGTACCTAAGGATTGGCAGAGATCATGCATAATTCTTTTGTATAAGAAAAAGGAGATGAAAAGTTTGTGAGGCATACTGGGCAATGTGTATTGTAGAATTATTATTGAAAGAGTTAAAGGGTAAGACAAAGTAAGATTTCAGAGAATTGCTGCAATATGATTGCTGGATTAAGCTTTGATAGTTTATGTGTACAGTTCATTTGAACTGTTACTGGGACTGCTATTACAGTATTTGCTACATACTTTGTTTTAGTGTGTCAAATCATAGGAGCAGGCTTTGATGAAAAGGAAATATAATTTTTTCAATTCTTTTTCAGATTTATGAACTGACCCGTGAATTGTCCAATACCAAAGGGTCTCTACAGCTGACAAATTTGGAAGTACCTAAAGCCTTCATTTCAGGTTTGTACAATTACTTGTATTTATGGTTCATCATGATACAGTAATAGTTTTTCATCAGATATGCAGTACACAGAATATACATACTTGACATTAATTTTTATTTATTTCTGGCATGCAGGCTAATTATTTTAGAGTGAAATTTCTTGTAACTGCAAAGAAAAGTTTTGTTTTCGAATTTTAAAATAAAGTAAATCCTTACATACATAGAAAGTTATGTTCCTGAAACTGACATTTCATGTAATTTTGTGCTATGTAATGTGAATAATATTTGAAAAAAAAATGGGTTAGGTTCATGATGCCTCTACAAAAGGCAAATAAATTTTTTTAAATTTCTTATTTTATCAAAAATGAGTAAGTTTTTGACATCTTACATTGGAAACTTCATTGCTTGCTGATCTAAAAATGTATGTTATGTACCCAAATTCTATATAAAACTTAATAAATAAACTTAATAAGGAAGAGACTGGTGTCTGACACTGGTGTAGATTATTGTAGAATAGTCTTTAACCCTTTCACTGTCGAGACCCCTGCTCACAAACTTGCTCTCAGTGTCAAAGAATTTAAAAAAATTATTTTTTATGTGAAATGATAATTTTTTCCTGATGGTAATGACACCAAAAGTATGAAATTTGATGGTAGAAAACTTACTGAATTACACTCTCGCGAAGTTAGCGGTCTAGGCAATATTTATGCATCGCCGATTTTGGCTACTTTGAGCCCTGTTTTCTGCCAATTCCATTGTTCCAGTCGATCAGATTCATAACAGTTTCACTAGAACTCCTTTTGTTCTATCAACTGAATACAAGAAACTGCACATTTACTGATTTCAACTACTCAATAAAGTGATCAGAAATTGGTAATTTGGCCAATTTCAAAATAGGGTCCAGAATTAACTATGCAAACATTCCTAGCATTAAAATAACATTTTCTCTCTTCATTAGTCCTGTCTCCAGGCCCCTCTTATATTACGCTTGCTTTCCATTTTGAATTTTTATTCACACAAATCATAGAAGATTTACCATTATGCAGACTACTGCATTATTGTAAAAATGGTATAAATAATATCAGCACATTTGCAGAAGAATATTTGATCCATCAGTTGATGTATATTGGATTCATGACATGATTTGTTTTCTCTTGAACATCTGCAAAAATTGAACATTTTCGCTACTTTCAACTCAATTTTGAGGTACTTTTAGTCCGTAAACCATTCAGAATCATCTCTATTTCTGTAATATATCTTCGATTCTATCAAATGAGACCAAGAAAACAAAAATACAAAACAATGCAGACATTCCTGGCACTAAAATAAAATTTTCTCTGTTCATTAGTCACGTTTCCAGGCCTCTCTTATATTACTCTTGCTTTTTATTTTGATTTTTTATTCACACAAAAAATAGAAGATTTACTGTTATGCAGACTACTTCATTATTATAAAAATGGTATAAATAATATCAGTGCACTTGTGAAAGAATATTACACTCACCAGTTGACGTGTATTAGATGCATGCTGTGATTTGTTTACTCTTGAACATTGGTAAAAATTGAATATTTCTACTACTTTGAGCTCAATTTCAAGGTCGTTTTCATCATGAAACTAATCAAAATCATCTCTGTTTCTGTAATATATTTTCCACTCTATCAAATGAGATCAAGAAAACGAGAATACATCCATAAATACTATACAGAAATACACCTCAAAGTCTGCATTTTAATTCAAAAACACGGTTGGAGTTTTTTCTCTCATTATGCACTGTGTGCTGCAGAATTTTTTTTGTACATCGCACACTGACCACAGAGACCCATCCTTTCACATGTGGGGCTACCAGCTTTGTCTTGCTTGATTTGAATTTTTGGGTATAGTATATACATCCGAAACACTGGCTCGTAAGATGTATATACATATATGGCTGAAACAGTCAAAGGGTTAAACGAAAAACACGGTCAGTTTTTTTTTCTCATTATGCATTGCGTGCTGCTGGATTTTTTTTATACTGCATACACTGACCACTCAGACCCATTCTCTCATGTAGGCCTACCAGCTTTCTCCCGCAAGACACTAGAATTTTGGCGTACTATTATGGGACTGACACTAGCTTGCAAGCCGTAATATTACAGGACTGACAGTGAAAGGGTTAACGTTGGTGTATGACACCAGTGTTAGACACTATTCTATTCCCTCCAGAGAAAACAGAGAAGGCTAATATGCCATCAGTGACTTATAAATTTAATATGCTAACTTATTAATATAAAATACGCTCAAAAGAGTAACAAGTAAAAGTTTTACCCTACCTTAAATATTCTGTTTTTCGTGTTTGTTGATATAGAAGTGTTTGGAGATGGTTACAGTAGGGCCCCGCTTATACAGCAGGTTAGGTTCCAGGCTACTGCAGGAAAGCAGACATCACTGGAAAGCAGAATACCATGTTTTCCATAAATGCATATAAATGGCAGACAAGTTTACACTAACTTATATTAAGTTAGTAATAGAACTAGGCATTAAAAAACACAATAAAAAGTAAAATACATACACAGTACATTCATTACTGCCATAATGAACGGCTGTACGTTACTGCCATAATGTACAGCTTAAGAGCCACGGTTGGTGCATAGCATATAAACATAGCATCATAGATTAATGAAAATGTCTATATTAACATAAAACAAGACATTTAATGTGCCCAAGAGTGATTATTGTTACATACTATTAGTATTACTATGTCATTAAGACTAGAGGGACACTCTTAGTGATTTTAATGTGTACCTGCATGCCAGCACAGTGTGCAAGTACACATAAGTATAATTATCAGAGTACATATAAAATATGCAATAACTTTAAAACACTTGAAATTTATGAAAGTTTCCAGACATAATAGAGAGATGTGCTCACAGAGAATGTAAACAAACTGGGTGGTGCATGCCATATTAGAAAGACTGCTCACTATACAGAAAGTTTTGGTCATAATTTGAAATCGCTGTATTAGCCGAATGCCATAAGGCGAAACACCATAAAGCGGGGCCATACTGTATGTAGCTCATTTGTGCATTAGACAGCTGTAGGTCATCTATTTCATTATAACAATGACAAGGAAGAATTTTATCCTACCTTAAATTCTTGCTCTCTTGAAATCATACCCATCTACTGAGCAGTAGATGGGTATATTAGCTGACACCACTCACACATTTCATTAGGTGGTGCCACTACTGCATTTTATCAGCTGGTGCCACTCTCACATCTCATTATATAATTTTCTCACTTATAATAGTGAGAAGGAAGAATCTTATCTTGTCCCAAAGTCCTTGTTCTCTTGTTTGTTGATAGAGGAGAATTTGGAGATGGCGATGTGACTATTGAATGGTAGATTACTGTGAGTCATCTGTTTAGTTTTTATCAACTCACAGTTCTGATTCAGTAGTATGTTGAGGTTAAGAAACAAAGCTGCAAATGATCCGATTAATATTAACGCTAAATGGATCATCAGTCACAAGACTCACAGAGGGAAAATTCCTAGGTATCCACCTTGACAGTAGTCTTAAGTTCCGGACACACATACAACAAATCACCAAGAAAATCTCCAAGACTATAGGCATACTATCAAAGATAAGGTATTACATTCCACAATCAGCTCTCCTGGCACTGTACCATACACTCATATACCCTTATCTTACATATGGAATTTGTGCATGGGGATCAACAACATCCAATCACCTAAAACCCCTCATAGTCCAGCAAAAGGCAGCAGTAAGAAGATAATGAATTCCCACTCCTGCCAGCGTACTCCACCAATTTTCAAAAGTCTGAATCTGCTCACCATTAAGAACATCCATACTTATTCTTGTGCCTACTACATACACAGAACAATACATGCAAATATAAACCCTCCACTCAAACTTCTCCTCACCATCTTAACCCTTTCAGGGTCCAAGGCCCAAATCTGGAGTCACGCACCAGTGTCCAAGAATTTTCAAAAAAAAAATTTGTTATTTTTTCTTATGAAATTGTAGAGAATCTTTTTGTGAAGGTAATAAAACAAAAAGTACGAAATTTGGTGGAAAATTGACGAAATTATGCTCTCGCGAATTTTGATGTGTCAGCGATATTTACGAATCAGCGATTTTGCCGACTTTGACTCCCATTTTAGGCCAATTACCTTATTCCAATCAAACAAATTCTTAGCTATTTCACTAGTATTACTTCTATTCTATCGATTGAGCATAAGAAATCGCCAAGTCAACTGTTTCAACTACAAAATAAAGTGATCGGAAATTGTTAATTTGGCCAATTTAACACAAAGTTCAAAATATTCCAATTTCAAAATAGGGTCCAGAATAAACAATGTAGGCATTCCTGGCACTAAACTAACATTTCCTCTGTTCATTACTTATGTTTTGAGGCTTTACAAATAAATTCCATTTTGATTTTTTATTCACATAATGAATTTTTATTCACACCAAAAAATAGAAGATTTACTGTTATTCAATACTGTAATAATTGTATAAATATCATCACCATATTTGTGAATGTATATTAGACCCACCAGCTGACGTGTATTAGATGTGTGAGGTCGTTTGTTTACTCTTGAATATCGGCAAAAATTTAACATTTCCGCTACTTTGAGCTCAGTTTCAAGCCATTTCCAGTGCTAAAACCAATCAAAATCATCTCTATTTCTGTAATATGTCTTCCATTCTATCAAATGAGACCAAGAAATCGCAAATACAACTATAAAAAACATACGAAAAAACACTGCAAAGTTGCTGTTTTAATCGAAAAATCATTATTTCATTTTTTTTCTCTCATTATACACAGTGTGCTGCAGGATCTGTTTTATGTGGTGCACACATACCACATAGATGTATTCTCTCATATCTAGGCCCAAATGTACCACTCACAGTTTATCAGAGTGAGCTGAGCTCATGGCGTAGATCTACGGTTTGGACACTCACCATAAAGCCGTAGATCTACGGGACAGACCCTGAAAGGGTTAAACAGGACACATGACCACAACACAAGACACAGATCTCTTTTTGATATACCTCGTGTCCATATCATACCGTGTAAAAACTCTATGCACATAAAGGGCCCTAAAATATGAAATTCATTACCAGAAGATATTAAAGTGACCCAGTCTGAAAATCAGTTTAAGACTCTTCTCAAAATTCACTTAATCACCCTAGACTAAACACTAAATACTCAGCACACACATACTCGCCTATGTACTCCCACATCTTAACTTCAACAATCACTTTGAACCTTTTATCTATTGTTGACAGGAATATAATTGAACCCTTGTTTTCACAAAAAAGAATTTTAGACTATATGAATATATCCTTTGTCTTATACAAATTTAATTCACTTATAATTAATAATCTACTGTTCATCTATGAAATAATTACTACCCTACTGTACAACTATGATATAATCCTTAGTGTTAAGTAGTCTGTAAGCCAATAATGTTGGCCCATAATGCCTAGGCATAATAGAGGCTCTCTTTGCATTGCAACCCACTATTGTAAATATAAAATCTCAGTGTACTACTATTTGCAAAGACATAAAATAAATAAATAAATAAAAATAAATAAGAGGGTCACTCCAGCATATACAGTATTGAGCCAAAGTCAGCAACTGGTTCATTCATAAGCTCATGCCTGAGCTCATTCCTGAACCACTTTTTTCAAAGCTTTTATGATACATAAACTCAGGCAAAACCATGTATTAACCCTTTCAGGGTCCAGACCCCTGATCTGAAACTTGTCCACAGGGTCCAAGAATTAAACAATTTTTTTTATTATTTTTTCTTTTGAAATGGTAGAGAATCTTTTTCTGAAGGTAATAAATCAAAAAGTACGAAATCTGATGGAAAATTGCCAAAATTACGCTCTTGCGAATTTTGCTGTGTCATTGATATTTATGCATCAGTGATTTTGCCTACTTTGACTCTCATTTTAGGCCAATTACATTATTCCAATTGACCAAATTCTTAGCTATTTTGCTAGTATTACTTCTATTTTATTGACTGAGCACAAGAAATCATCCACTCAACTGTTTCAACTACCCAGTAAAGTGATTGGAAAATGGTAATTTGGCCAGAATAAACAATGCAGGCATTCTTGGCACTAAAATAACATAATCTCTGTTTATTAGTTATGTTTCCAGACTTTACAAATGAATTCCATTTTGATTTTTTATTCACATAATAAATTTTTTATTCACACCAAAAAATAGAAGATTTACTGTTATGCAATATTGTAATAATTATATAAATAATATCAGCACATTCATGAATGCACATTAGACCCACCTGCTGATGTGTATTGGTTGTATGGCATAATTTGTTTACTCTTGAATATCGGCAAAAATCGAACATTTCAAGCCATTTTCAGTAATCAAACCAATCAAAACCCTATCTATTTCTGTAGTAGTATATCATCCATTCTATCAAATGAGACCAAGAAACCACGAATATAACTGTTAAAGCATACAAAAAAAAACACAGCAAAATCGGTTTCAATCCAAAAATACGGCCTCGGTTTTTTCTCATGCACTTCCTGCTGCAGGATTTATTTTGTGTGGTGCACACTTAACACATAGATGCATTCTCTCATATCTAGGCCCAAATTTACCACTCACAGCTTATCTGAGTGAGCTGAGCTCATGGCATAGAACTACGGCACAGACCCTGAAAGGGTTAATAACTCTCTAAACTACATTTCCACATCCTTTAAATTCTGCATTATGTTTGATCTGTAGAAATTAGGTATACCTTTGATGATGATATACCTTTGATGAGTTTTGAGAGTCTCACTACTCTCGGTGCCCGGCCATGGGCCAGGCTCATCTAGTGCTTGCCTGGACATATCCATCACAGCCTGGTTGAGCTGGCACTTGAGAATATTTGTCCTTGCCCCACTTTCATCCTAACCTCACTCTTAGCTTTTTGCCTTCACTGCTCTTTCCTCCTAGTTGTTTTTGCTCTTGATTGCACACTGGAATAGGTGTGGGTATAGGTATGGGTATACTGGAAGAACATTGATAGAAACTCAAGCCAATAACCATTATATGCTGTAGTAACTCAAGAAATCATAATGACATAATTGCAAACAAACCACAGTATGGGTGGGGATTGAACTCACTGCAAGTTCAATCCTTGCCTGTACCATGGTTTTTTATGCTGTAATACCTGGATTTTTCCATCAGTTGTATTGAGAGTGGGGATACCTCCCTCAGTGGTTTTGATTATCATATCTAGATATTGACTATTTTATTTGTATTGTTTTCCCATTGTGGGGTGCAATATTTACTGGACAATTTATGTTTTCTTCAACAGGTGACACATCAAGGCTTCAGAATCAGTCAATAAATGAGCAACTTAACCAGCTTAGTGCAACAGTCAATCAACTAGTTCAAGAGCGAGAGGAGCCTAGAGAAAGTGACCTGCAGTCTCAACTAGAAGAGCTTAATGAAAAATGTCTCAGGTATGAACACATTATAGAATAATATAATTAAACCATATTCTAATCTGAAAGACTTTTTGCTATACATGAAGGGAAAGAATAACAGATACAGTATCAAGACTACAGTGTTTGACAACTAGCCCACAAGTTAGAGATAAAATGATCTACCCTGAATTATTATCAAGTAGCAGCTTGATAATGATCCAGGATAGATCACAACATAGTTTAAATTTCATCTTCAAATTATGTATTGCTTGAGAAACGTTCTAGCCATAGTATTGGAGATGAGACAGACTGTGATCTATGTACCTTTCCAAAGACTCTGCAAGTGTACCTGTGTTCTGGAGTAATCAACTGTTGATCTGGCTAGCTACATCACCAGTCTGTGTACTCATAAGGACTTAGTTATACACTATTAGTTATGTAAAATTTTTATATTGAATTGTATGTGATTGTCCCTTTGATATTATTTTATGTATGTGTTAGTGCAAGAAGCATTAGGAATTGCAGTGTAAAAATTATGAGAGAGTATGACCCTGAGGGATAATAATCTAATTTCAAATTTTATCAGTTTGAAAATGGTAGCTTGCTTTATGTAAGTCTTAGACAGGGATTTATGATGTCACTATGGTTGCTTAACATATTTATATTTTATACTTTTGGTGTCATTACCTTTGGAAAAAGATTCTCTACCATTTCATAAAAAAATAATGTATTTTTTGGAGGGGAAAATTTTTGTACCCTAAGAACAAAATTCAGATAGGCGGTCTGGACCCAGAAAGGGTTAATCTAAAAGCTGTTTATTACATGTTGGCAACTTGTTGTTATCAATTCTAGTTAGTTATGCAGTCCACATTGGGGAAACGTATGACAACATAAAGCAGATTTTGAACTGCCTAAACTATGACAGTGTGGAAAATTGCATTTATCTGAATGTATCATTATGTACATAATAGTAAATGAACAAAGATAATTATTATTTATCAGTTAGACAAGTAGGAATTTGGGACACCTAGGTCGCAAAAAATGTCCCCCTTCGATACCTACAACTGTCATATCCACAAGTTGCTCTGGACCTATTATTTACAAATGAAATATGTATCACCAGGAATGCTGGTAAATATATAAATTTTGTGGACTGTATATTAAATTAAAAAATGATTATATATATAAACATATTTACATAACAGAAAGAGAATATCTTAATATCACTCATCAATTCGACTGGAGATTAATGTGTCATGTACAGGACCCCCCCTTTTGCCTACATTTATGAAAAATTTACTGGCCAGAATTTAAACATAAATTAGACAGCTTATCTGAGGTTCCTGGAGTTGTCCTGTCCTGTCACCTGATACTCAAATTATGCGGGAATGCACATCCAACAATTTCGGCTCCTATTTGAGAGGTGTCAACCCAATTTTAACCTCTAGAGCACGAAAATTCTTCCGATTTCACTAACTTTCTGTTGACCAGTTCAAACAGCAATGGCGAGTCTCTTCTGCGCAGGCGCAGGCTTCCCATTTTCGATAACATAATTTTTATTATATACAATATAGACCATTTATTTACCTATAAATTACCGTATTTCCGGAAAATATACAGTATTTTCCACAGACAGCTTGTGGTAACCTGAAAGTTGTTGCTACCTTGCAGAGGCGCCGTAAGGGGGGGACACCCCGGGTGACACCATTTAGGGGGTGACACCATAGAGCCTCTAAAGAAGGTGACACTAATGACCAAAACAGTGCTGTAGCAACATAAGAGAAGAATCCTTCATTTCTATATAGCCTATTATATATTAACAAAGTACAAATAAGCCTAAATAGGGAAAAATCATTGATTTTGATGATGTGATAGATGATTTTGCATAATTGAAGGCAAGGAAATGTTCTAAGATCAGATTCACTGAGATGTTACCTGTACTCAGAGTCAAATCGGAACTAGTGTCTCTCTGATATTGCAATGTTTTTCTTTATTTTTCAAGTTTTTTTTTTTTTGCATTGTTGATGATGAATAAATTTAGGATCTGTTACCTGTACTCAGAGTGGTATTTGAGTTTGTTTCCTCAATATTACTGCAATTATTTTATTATTAATAAAGTTGAGAAGTATTCTTCTTTTTGGTTTATGGCCCTTAAACGTTCTCATTGCTAAACATTAGTCACTGACTGGTCATACAGTAGTGACATAACTGAAGTTTGCCACCCCCATCCCCCCGCCCTTTAATTTCATGGGGGGTGACACCAAAGATGCTGCCCTGGGTGACACCAGAGATTCCACCCCGGGTGACACCAACTCTAGCGATGCCTCTGCTACCTTGTTTGGATTACATCTGGGCTACACTAAGTATTGCTGTTTTCTGTATGAATGGGATAATTGCACAAGGACTTCTCGTTACATCGAGGAGGACAGCCCACTCCAACACTCACTGGAACCTGGCACCAGAAATGCTCCATATGCTCCAATTGTAGAATTGAGCAGGATTTTGTTACCACCTTTACATGTATAACTAACCTTCGTGAAAAAACTTGCTAAGGCTATAGATAAAATCCTTTGACTGTTTCGGTCATATACACACATCTTACGAGCCACCGTGTTTGACGTACAGTGGTCCCCCGCTTTTCGTAGTTCCTGGCAATCGTAAATTTTGCCAATCATAGGGGTATTTTCGTATAAACATGGACTCGCTTTTCATAGGTTGACTCGCGAGTAGTAGTTCGTCCGGGACGCGTACCCACGGCTGGTTTGAGAGATTTAAGAACCGTACTGGCATACACAGTGTGGTAAGGCATGGTGAGGCTGCCAGTTCGGACCACAAGGCGGCTGAAAAATATGTGCATGAATTCCAGGAGTACATAGAGGCTGAAGGACTGAAACCTGAACAAGTGTTCAGTTGTGATGAAACAGGCCTCTTTTGGAAGAAAATGCCAAAGAGGACCTTCATTACACAAGAGGAAAAGGCAATGCCAGGACACAAGCCTATGAAAGACAGGCTGACGCTAATGTTCTGTGCTAATGCTAGTGGGGATTTCAAAGTGAAGCCATTACTAGTGTACCATTCTGAAAATCCCAGAGCGTTCAGGAAAAACAATGTTAAGAAGAGTAAATTGTGTGTGTTTTGGAAATCTAATAGTAAGGCATGGGTCACGAGGGAAATTTTCATTGAGTGGTTCAATGAAGTGTTTGGCCCTAGTGTGAAGGAGTATCTCCTGGAAAAGAAATTGGATCTCAAGTGCCTGTTAGTAATGGACAATGCACCTGCTCATCCACCAAACTTGGATGACCTAATTTTCGAGGAGTTTGGGTTCATCACAGTAAAGTTTTTGCCCCTGAATACCACTCCTCTCCTCCAGCCCGTGGACCAGCAGGTCATTGCAAACTTTAAAAAACTCTACACAAAAGCAATGTTTCACAGGTGCTTGACTGTGACCACAGACACTCACTTGACCCTAAGGGAATTTTGGAGAGAACACTTCAGCATCCTCCATTGCATAACCCTTATAGGTATGGCTTGGGAGGGAGTGACTACCAGGGCTTTGAACTCTGCCTGGAGAAAATTGTGGCCAGATTGTGTCGACAAGAGGGATTTTGAAGGGTTTGGGACTGACCCTAATGAGCCTATGTCTGTTGTAAAATCAATTGTGGCACTGGGGAGTTCCATGGGGTTGGATGTGAGTTTGGAGGATGTGGAAGAATTGGTGGAAGACCACAACTGAGGAGCTGCAAGAGCTTCAGCAGGAAGAGCAACACATCACAGCTCAGAATCTTGCTGCAGAGGAGGAGGAAGAGAGATGGAAGAAGGTGCCTTCTTCAGAAATTAAAGAGATTTTTACTATGTGGGGTAAGATGGAAAGCTTTATGGAGAAACATCACCCTAACAAGGTTGTTGCAAGCCATATTGGTAACATGTACAGTGACAAAGTCTTGGACCATTTTAGGGAAGTGTTAAAGAGACGCCAGAAACAGAGCTCTCTCCACAGTTATTTTGCGAGACAGGACTCCAGTGACTCTCAAGGTGGTCCTAGTGGCATTAAGAAACAGAGAAGAGAAGCAACCCCAGAAAAGCAATTGGTACCTGAGGTGTTGCTGGAAGGGGATTCCCCTTCCAAACTATAAACAATCCACTCTGTCTCCTCCTCCAGTCTCCCATACACTAAGAAGAATCTCCAATAAAGGTAAGTGTTATGCTGTTAATGTTTCATTCATCATTTCCCATTGTATTGTTTATGTACTACATGTATATTTCATGTAAAAAATTTTTTTGTTTTAATACTTCTGGGTGTCAGGAACGGATTAATTGTATTTACATTATTTCTTATGGGGAAAATTGATTCGTAAATTGTAAATTTTGTTTATAGTAACGGCTCCAGGAACAGATTAATTTCAAAAAACGAGGGACCACTGTATATATACTCACAAATTCTTACGGTTTCAAATCAAGCAGAAGAAAGCTGGTAGGCCCACATGTGAGAGAATGGGTCTGTGTGGTCAGTGTGCACCATTCTAGGGACCCACAAACTGAAAAAAACCAAGAATATTGTCCTAACTAAACCTAATGAAACACCACTGCATCCCACTGACACAGCTAACAAGATAAATGACTTCTTCTCAAACATAGGTTCTAATCTCGCCAATAAAATCCCACGTACCAATACCCATGCCGGGGACTACCTAGATGGGAATTTCCCAAATTCCTTCTATCTTGCTCCATCTGAGCCCACGGAAGTCACCGAGATTATTAAGTCACTTAAAAATAACTCAGGGAATCTGTCTCATGTCCCACCATTATTGTACAAGAGAGCGGCCCATGTCCTCTCGCATGCTATCTCATTACTTTTTAACAAGTCACTAGAAACTAGCACCTTCCCGAAACTACTCAAGACAGCAAGGGTTACACCAATACATAAAGGTGGTAACCCTACAGATTTAAACAACTGTAGGCCAATATCAAACTTACCATTGCTATCCAAAATCTTTGAGAAACTCATGCACAGGAGACTATATTCATTTATAACGGCACAAAACATACTCAACCCCTGCCATTTTGGATTCAGGAAAAATAAAAGCACTAACGATGCAATCATAAAAATGCTAGATCTGCTTTACACAGCATTGGAAAATAAGGAATATCCACTAGGAATTTTTATTGACCTAAGAAAAGCTTTTGACACAGTAGACCACGGCATCCTACTCCACAAACTTGACCATTATGGTATAAGAGGCCATGCGCCTGCATATTTCAAATCTTACCTTACTAATAGGTATCAGTATGTCACCATTCAAGACACAACATCAACAACACAGCCACTTGAAACTGGAGTTCTGCAGGGAAGTGTCCTTGGTCCCCTGCTCTTCCTCATATACATCAATGATCTCCCAAACGTATCTCAACACCTGAACCCCATTCTCTTTGCTGACGACACGACTTATGTCATCTCTCACCCTAATCTTGCCACCCTCAACACCATTGTTAATGAGGAGCTGATCAAAATATCGACTTGGATGACAGCCAATAAACTTACGCTTAACACTGACAAAACCTACTACATTATGTTTGGTAGCAGAGCAGGAGATGCGCAAATTAACATTAAGATCGACAACACTCTAATTGCCAGGCATAATGAGGGCAAATTCCTAGGCCTATACCTCGACAACAACCTGAACTTCAGCACCCATATCCAACACATAACCAAAAAAGTATCCAAAACGGTTGGGATCCTCTCCAAGATACGATACTATGTGCCGCAAACTGCCCTTCTCACACTATGCCATTCACTTATATATCCATACCTCACCTATGCTATCTGTGCTTGGGGTTCAACTGCAGCAACACACCTAAAGCCAATAATAACCCAACAAAAAGCCACAGTAAGAATAATCACTAAATCCCATCCCTGGCAACACACCCCCCCACTCTTCATAGATCTAAACTTACTCCCTGTTCAGTACATCCACACTTACTACTGTGCAATCTACATCTACAGGACCTTAAATTCCAATATTAACCTTGACCTAAAATGCTTTCTTGATAGTTGTGACAGAACCCACAGGCACAACACCAGACACAAACATCTCTATGACATTCCCTGTGTCCGACTAAACCTTTGCAAAAATTCAATGTATGTCAAAGGCCCTAAAATCTGGAACACCCTACCTGATAATTCTAAAACTGCAGACACATTCATCACCTTCAAAACTACCATCAGAAAACATCTTATCTCCCTGATACACCCTGTCAACTAATTACACGAATACCACCTGGTGGTTAACACTTACACTTACTCACCGATTTGACCATAAACAGAAATATCAATCTCAATCTCAAAATAATGAATCTTAACTAGTCATAAGTTGGCCTGTGATACTCCAGTACTGAAACTATATATAGTGCCAAAACAAAAGCATTCACATTGCTAAACTCACAAACTAGTATTTAGTCACTTAGCCATAATACCAACTTACCTCATAATTTTGTAATATTTTAACCCTTTGACTGTTTCAGGGCCCTGTCTGAAACTGTCATTCTATGTCGCCAAATATTCGAAAAAAAAAAAATTATTTTTTCTTATGAAAATGTTAGGAATATTTTTACTAGTGTTTTAAGCCTAAAAAAAATTTTTGCCATCAGTACTTACCGAGATATAGAGCCGCAAAGTTTGCAGAAATCGACGTGCGTATGGCAACAGCGGCGACTGCCGCCCGCCCAGTATTCTTTTATTTACTCTAATTCAAAGGTTTCTTGCATTTTTCAATATTTTTCTTTTCCAGGTAACTTATGTGGCCTGTGAGACCAATGTAAGGTGCATTGTTCAAATATACACTCATTATTTACAACACAATAACAGAACAAACTTTATCACTATTAGTTTGTGTATACACTTTGTTTACACAAACAAACAATACAAAACAATGTTTATTACTATTGTTCCATAATATATATACATATGTACAGTCACTAACCACGTTCCTAGAACTGCTGCAGCTTGTGGAACTCTTTGAAACATGGGTATATGCAGAGGGGCACTTCACACTCCTCACACATAAAACGAGTGTCTCTGCGTGTTTGTGGGCGTTTTGTGGTATGCATACATACATAACACCTCTTCTGAGCATTTTTCTTGGCAGTAGTAGGAGGCAGTTGTATGGGGTAGTGATCACCAGGCCTCAAACGAGATGACGTCTGTGGGCGCTGGTCTATTGCAGGAGTTGCTCCTTTGTACTTTGCAATTATTTGTCTGATTACTGACAGGCAAAATTCACCATATTTTGGTGTTTTGTTGGTCTTCAACTTGTATATGTTATAAGCATTTAGCATAGAGATATCAACAAGATGGAAAAAAAGTTTGATATACCACTTATAACTCTTGCGTACACAGTCTGCAAACCCAATCTGCATGTCACATTTGTCCACTAAGCGCATATTGAGGTTGTAGTCCATGACAGCTGCAGGCTTTAGAATGGGTTCATTGGTCTCTCTGTTGTCCCTGCCACTGGGTACCATTTCGTTTGTGTGAACTGATGTCAACAATGTGACATCACGTTTGTCATGCCACCGAAATGCCATGATGTCATTGGCAGCAAAGGCTTGCACCTCACCTCTGCGAGTGCCAGCGTCGAACCTTGGCATATGTTTGCGATTACCACGCACTGTGCCACACACGTCTGTCAAGTTCACTCGCAAGAAATCACTGAGTAAGGGGCTTGTGTACCAGTTATCAGTAAATAACATATGCCCCTTACCAAGATATGGTTCCATCATTGTTCGAACCACATCACCAGAGATACCCAATAACTTCATGGTATCTCTCAAAGTATTACTGCCAGTGTACACAATAATATCTAAAACAAGACCACTTCTGCAATCACACAGTACAAATAGCTTTATACCAAAGCGTTTCCTCTTGCTTGGTATATATTGCTTGAATGAGAGTCTTCCTTTGAATAAAATCAAGGACTCATCAATAACAAGCTTCCTGAAGGGATAAAAATACATGCAGCACTTTTGTTTCAGGTACATAAACACATTTCTTATCTTATATAACCTGTCGCTTCTGTCAGGCCTGGTTTTGTCTGAAAAGTGTAACATACGCAACAGTATCAGGAAACGATTGACACCTATAATGTCACTAAAACCTGGAGTTGAAATCAGGCGATCTGTTGTCCAGTATGTGGTGACAGTGTGCTTATACACATGTGGCATAAGCATTATTGTGGCAAAAAACAGGTACATCTCTGCCACAGTTGTCTCCTTCCACTTGTGTAGCCGTGATTTTGGTGAGAGAATTGTATTTGCCATGGTGTATTCACAGTATGTGTTGGTTTCCCTGACAATGATGTCCATCAGGGGTTCATCGAAGAATAACTCAAAGCAGTCCAGTTCACTGGCATTGTTCCCAAGTGGACAAGATGGCTTTATTCCACTTTGTGTTTCATCAAAGTCATGGGGACTGGGAACAAACTCGTCACCGTCCTGCCAATCCCAGATGCGGTCTGCTGGTGGGGTCTGGATATTGTACCGTGGTTGTGGCTGTGGTTGTGGCTGTGCAGGTTGTGGTGGTGCAGGTTGTGGCAGTGTGGGGTAGGGTGAGGCTGGTTGTTCTGCTGAGTCAGCCGCGTGGCTAGTAGTGTGGCCCGGTGATGGTGCCACATGGGCCGTGCCACCCTCACTATCACCACCACTGCCTCCTCCCTCACTGTCACCATTCATACCCATCGTTACAATATCATCATCTTCACTATCAGGTCGTGGTGTTGGGCCACGGGATGTGCTCCCAGAGTTTCTCCTTCCCCTTGGAACAACATATGAAACACTACCAGACCGCATGCTACGTCGTACATACTGGCGCTTCACTGGGGAATATTCACTCTCACTGTCACTAGAACTGCTTTCAATGACCTTGAAATCACTATCACTATCACTATCACTATCACTGCTATCATCAGGGTGTTGTACACGACCAAATAGTTTCCTCTTTCGTCCTGGTACAGGCGAAGGTGAATGTGAACAAGCCGGCACAGCACCAGAGGTCGAAGGTTGTGGGTCATCTGGGTTTTCGTCACTATTTACGTTATCCTGGGCACTTTTTTCGGTAACACTCACTTGAAAACCCTTGAATTCACTGTCACTGACATTTTCATCGCTGTTAGAGCTATCACTTGGGAACAAAAGACCTCCAATCCGCCGAGGAGTGAGGAACTTCTTACCGAGAGGCATGGTGAAAATGGACTGACAACATGGCGTTCCCACAATGCACCGCTAGGTCCGAGATTTTTTTCACAGGGTGCACACCGACCACTGAGACCCATTCTCTCCCGTGTAGGCCTACCAGGCCTTTGGCGCGCGATTTGAAGCCGCTAGAATTTGTGCGTATAAATACGTCAGAAACATTGGCTCGTAAGACGTATTTATACGTCGGAAACAGTCAAAGGGTTAAACTTAAGATTTAATTTAAGTCTGCCTAAAATGCCTAGCCATGCTAGGTGTTCTAGTGGTACACTCTAAGCTCAGCATTGTAATCCTTATAGAGAATAAACTTTGAATTGAATTGAATTGAAATATAAAAAAAAATCCTGCAGCACACAGTGCATAATGAGAAAAAAAAAAACTCCGACTGTTTTTTTAATTAAAATGCTGACTTTGTGGTCTATTTTTGTATAGTACGTATTTATGGTTGCATTCTCATTTTTGTGGTCTCATTTGATAGAATGGAAAACATATTACAGTGGAACCTCAAAAATCGTACGTATCACATATCGAACGTTTCGAGAATAGGACCATTTTTTCGGACAAACTGTGTCCCTATTATTGAACGCGTCCCTATTTTCGGACCACCGGGTACGGGACCTGTCTGCCGCCTGCTCTGTTCGCATCCCCACGCAGGCGCTGTGAGCAGTCTAACTTTGTTTATGCTTGAGTGAACACTAACCTGCGCTCTCATTCACGCATTTTACGATTATTTTGTTGTGTTTAGTGCTTGTTTTTTATTATTATTATCACACTGGCCGATTCCCACCAAGGCAGGGTGGCCCGAAAAAGAAAAACTTTCACCATCATTCACTCCATCACTGTCTTGCCAGAAGGGTGCTTTACTCTACAGTTTTTAAACTGCAACATTAACACCCCTCCTTCAGAGTGCAGGCACTGTACTTCCCATCTCCAGGACTCAAGTCCGGCCTGCCGGTTTCCCTGAACCCCTTCATAAATGTTACTTTGCTCACACTCCAACAGCACGTCAAGTATTAAAAACCATTTGTCTCCATTCACTCCTATCAAACACGCTCACGCATGCCTGCTGGAAGTCCAAGCCCTTTGCACACAAAACCTCCTTTACCCCCTCCTTCCAACCTTTCCTAGGCCGACCTCTACCTCGCCTTCCTTCCACTACAGACTGATACACTCTGGAAGTCATTCTGTTTCGCTCCATTCTCTCTACATGTCCAAACCACCTCAACAACCCTTCCTCAGCCCTCTGGACAACAGTTTTGGTAATCCCGCACCTCCTCCTAACTTCCAAACTACGAATTCTCTGCATTATATTCACACCACACATTGCCCTCAGACATGACATCTCCACTGCCTCCAGCCTTCTCCTCGCTGCAACATTCATCACCCATGCTTCACACCCATATAAGAATGTTGGTAAAACTATACTCTCATACATTCCCCTCTTTGCCTCCAAGGACAAAGTTCTTTGTCTCCAGAGACTCCTAAGTGCACCACTCACCCTTTTCCCCTCATCAATTCTATGATTCACCTCATCTTTCATAGACCCATCCGCTGACACGTCCACTCCCAAATATCTGAATACATTCACCTCCTCCATACTCTCTCCTTCCAATCTGATATCCAATCTTTAATCACCTAATCTTTTTGTTATCCTCATAACCTTACTCTTTCCTGTATTCACTTTTAATGTTCTTCTTTTGCATACCCTACCAAATTCATCCACCAATCTCTGCAACTTCTCTTCAGAATCTCCCAAGAGCATAGTGTCATCAGCAAAGAGCAACTGTGACAACTCCCACTTTATGTGTGATTCTTTATCTTTTAACTCCACACCTCTTGCCAAGACCCTTGCATTTACTTCTCTTACAACCCCATCTATAAATATATTGAACAACCACGGTGACATCACACATCCTTGTCTAAGGACTACTTTTACTGGGAAATAATTTCCCTCTTTCCTACATACTCTAACTTGAGCCTCACTATCCTCGTAAAAACTCTTCACTGCTTTCAGTAACCTACCTCCTTACCATACACCTGCAACATCTGCCACATTGCCCCCCTATTCACCCTGTCATACGCCTTTTCCAAATCCATAAATGCCACAAAAACCTCTTTAGCCTTATCTAAATACTGTTCACTTATATGTTTCACTGTAAACACCTGGTCCACATGCCCCCTACCTTTCCTAAAGCCTCCTTGTTCATCTGCTATCCTATTCTCTGTCTTACTCTTAATTCTTTCAATAATAACTCTACCATACACTTTACCAGGTATACTCAACAGACTTATCCCCCTATAATTTTTGCACTCTCTTTTGTCCCCTTTGCCTTTATACAAAGGAACTATGCATGCTCTCTGCCAATCCCTAGGTACCTTACCCTCATCCATTCATTTATTAAATAATTGCACCAACCACTCCAAAACTATATCCCCACCTGCTTTTAACATTTCTGTCTTTATCCTATCAATCCCAGCTGCCTTACCCCCTTTCATTTTACCTACTGCCTCATGAACTTCGCCCACACTCACAACTGGCTCTTCCTCACTCCTACAAGATGTTATTCCTCCTTGCCCTATACACGAAATCACAGCTTCCCTATCTTCATCAACATTTAACAATTTCTCAAAATATTCCCTCCATCTTCCCAATACTTCTAACTCTCCATTTAATAACTCTCTTCTCCTATTTTTAACTGACAAATCCATTTGTTCTCTAGGCTTCCTTAACTTGTTAATCTCACTCCAAAACTTTTTCTTATTTTCAACAAAATTTGTTGATAACATCTCACCCACTCTCTTAACCTCTCTCTTTTTTTCCATATACTCTTCCCTCCTTGCATCACTTCTACTTTGTAAAAACTTCTCATATGCTAACTTTTTCTCCCTTACTACTCTCTTTACATCATCATTCCACCAATCGCTCCTCTTCCCTCCCACACCCACTTTCCTGTAACCACAAACTTGTGCTGAACACTCTAACATTACATTTTTAAACCTACCCCGTACCTCTTCGACCCCATTGCCTATGCTCTCATTAGCCCATGTATCCTCCAATAGCTGTTTATATCTTACCCTAACTGCCTCCTCTTTTAGTTTATAAACCTTCACCTCTCTCTTCCCTGATGCTTCTGTTCTCCTTTTATCCCATGTACCTTTTACTCTCAGTGTAGCTACAACTAGAAAGTGATCTGATATATCTGTGGCCCCTCTATAAACATGTACATCCTGAAGTCTACTCAACAGTCTTTTATCTACCAATACATAATCCAACAAACTACTGTCATTTCGCCCTACATCATATCTTGTATACTTATTTATCCTCTTTTTCTTAAAATATGTATTACCTATAACTAAACCCCTTTCTATACAAAGTTCAATCAAAGGGCTCCTTTTATCATTTACACCTGGCACCCCAAACTTACCTACCACACGCTCTTTAAAAGTTTCTCCTACTTTAGCATTCAGGTCCCCTACCACAATTACTCTCTCTCACTTGGTTCAAAGGCTCCTATACATTCACTTAACATCTCCCAAAATCTCTCTCTCTCTCCTCTACATTCCTCTCTTCTCCAGGTGCATACATGCTTATTATGACCCACTTTTTGCATCCAACCTTTACTTTAATCCACATAATTCTTGAATTTACACATTCATATTCTCTTTTCTCCTTCCATAACTGATCCTTCAACATTACTGCTACCCCTTCCTTTGCTCTAACTCTCTCAGATACAACAGATTTAATCCCATTTATTTCCCCCCACCGAAACTCCCCTACCCCCTTCAGCTTTGTTTTGCTTAGTGCTTGTGGGACTGTGAAATAAGCTGCCATGGGCCCAAAGAAACTTGCTAGTGGTACCCCTGTGGTAAAGAAAGTGAGAAACACCATAGATGTGAAGAAGGAAATAATACAGAAGTATGAGAGTGGTGTGAAACTTGTTGAGCTTGCCAGGATGTATGGGAAAAACAAGTCGACCATCGGTTCTATCCTGTCAAAGAAAGAACAAATCAAGGAAGCTGATGTTGCGAAAGGTGTTAATATAGGGAGTGGATGAGGTGCCTTCTTCAAAGATTAAGGAGATTTGTGCCAAGTGGAACGATATCCAAATGTTTGTGCAGAAGTACCACCCTGAGCAAGCTGAAACAAGCCATCTTTGCAAGAAGTTCAGTGACAGTGACAGGAGGCCTGGTCACAGACCGGGCCGCGGGGGCGTTGACCCCCGAAACTCTCTCCAGGTAAACTCCAGGTAAACAGAACCATGTCCCATTTTAGGGAAATGTTAAAGAGGTGCCAGAAACAGAGGACTGTGGACAGTTATTTTGTGAGACAGGGGTCCAATGACTCTCAAGCTGTTCCTAGTTGCATTAAAAGACAGAGAAAGGAAGTAACCCCAGAGAGGGCTTTACCTGAAGTCCTCATGGAGGGGGATTCTCCTTCCAAACACTAACCCCAACTCCCTCTCTCCTCCTCCCTATCTTCCAGATGCCATCACCACTCTTCAATAAAGGTAAGTAAAAATGTTATTTTATATGTATTACTATACATAATTAAACACTATAGCATTTATTGTATGTAAAACTGTAATTAATCTCTATAAAATGTATTTTTTGTGTGAATATTTTTGGGTTTCTGGAACGGATTAATTGTATTTCCATTATTTCTTATGGGAAATATTGCTTCGAATTTCAGACTTTTCGAATTTAGAACTAGCTCCTGGAATGGATTAAGTTCGATTTTTGAGGTTCCACTGTATAGAAATAGAGGTGATTTTGATTGGTTTTACTATGAAAAGAACCTTGAAATGGAGGGGAAATGTTTGATTTTTGCCGATGCTCAAGAGTAAACAAATGATGTCATTTTCCAATAAATGTCCAATTAGCCATTCTAATATGCAGTCATGAATGGGGTGATATTATTTATACAATTATTACAATATTGCAGTAGTCTGCATAGCAGTAAATCTTCTAGTTTTTTAATAAAAATTAAAAATAGAAAACAAGAGTAATATCAGAGGAGCCTGGAGACATGACTGATAAACAAAGAAAATGTTATTTTAGAGCCAGGAATGTCTGCATTGTTCATTCTGGACCCTATTTTGAAATTGTCATATTTTTTAATTTGCATGAAATTGGCAAAATTGCAAATTTCTGACCACGTTATTGGGTAGTTGAAATCAGTAAATGGGCAGTTTCTTGTACTCAGTCAATAGAAAAAAATGGAGTTCTAAAGAAATAGCTATGAGTCTGATCGACTGGAACAATGGAATTAGCTGAAAATAGGGCTCAAAGTGGGCGAATCGCCGATTTGTAAATAACGCCGAGGTCGCTAACTTCGGGAGAGCGTAATTTCATCAGTTTTCCATCAAATTTCGTTCTGTTGGTGTTATTACAATTGGGAAAAGATTCTCTTATCATTTCATAAGAAAAATAATTTTTTTTTTCGGAAATTTTGCGATACCAGGAGATACCTCAGGATTTGAGGTTGCGACAGTCAAGGGGTTAAGTGCCTATCTAGGTGGTGAATTCCTAAGACTCACTGAAGCAAAAATGAAGGAGGGTGTATTTGTTAGTTCATAGATACGCCAGCTTCTTTAGAGATGAGGAGTTTGATCTCACCATAGTCGGTTAGGAGAAAAATCCAGGAAATACTCTCCATTTAGTAGCAAATAATTTTCTTGGAAATACTGAAGATGACAATTATAGGGAGCCAGTGGAAAACCTGCTGATGCAAATTATGCTGGCACAAATTTAATGGTCTTGGCACAATTTTTGTTTCAATGATTTTGCCCACTTTGAGTCCTATTTTAGGCCAATTCCATTATTCCAGTTGACCAATTTCTTACTTATTGCTAGTATGCCTTCCATTCTATTGAATGAGCACAAGAAACCACCCATTCAACTATGTAATTCATATAATATGGCCAATTTCATAAAAAATTAATAAATGCCAATTTCAAAATAATTCATAATACAGTAAATGATTTATACATTCCTGGCACTAAAACATTCCCTCTGCATTAGTTATCCCCAGCCCTCTCCTGTATTACATTTGCTTTCCATTTTGAATTCTCATTCACACAAAATATAAAATATTTACTCTATTTCTCAGATAATAATATATGACCAGGAAATATTTTTCATGGTTTAGAGCATCCCAGTAATTGAATTAGGCCTAATAACAACACACAAAACAGACTGGGGGTTGTAGAGGGCCTTACCTGTCCTCTGAAATATCGACAGAAATCTAATACAGTGGAACCTCCACTTGCGAGCGCATCCACGTACGAGTTTTTCCAAATATGAGCAGTTGATCAGTCGATTTTTTGCTTCCATATGCGAGCGAAATTTCCGTAAATAAGCGGGCATCAAAGGAGGTTCCTTGATGCTGGTGAGGGGCTCTTGCTCCTGATCTAGGGAATTGGATCTCATTTGTTTGTTGGGCTATCTTATTGAAACTTGGGCAATGTATGATGGAAAGATGCTTCTTAACGTACACCAAAAATGAAAGAAATCGAGCCATAAATAATGAAGTTCATGTCTCAGCAATTAGCCGCCCCTTAGCGGTATTTTTGTATGGTTTTTATGGTTGTATTCTCATTTTTTTTTTGGTCTCATTTGATAGAATGGAAGATATTTTACAGAAATAAATATGATTTTGAATGGTTTCATGATGAGAAGTACCTTGAAAATGAGCTCAAAATAGCAGAAATGTTCTATTTTTGCCGATGTTCAAGAGTAAACAAATGATGTCACCTTCATTCCAGTATGCAGTCATGAATGGATTGACATTATTTATACAGTTATTATAATAATGCAGTAATCTGCATAACAGTAAATCTTCTATTTTTTGTGTGAATAAAAATTCCAAATTATTTATATAATAATAATAATAATAATAATAATAATAATAATAATAATAATAATAAATCAGTATAATAATAATAATAATAAATCAGTATAATAATAATAATAATAATAATAATAATAATAATAATAATAATAATAATCTTCTTTCAACACACCAGCCGTATCCCACTGAGGCAGGGTGGCCCAAAAGGAAAAACAAAAGTTTCTCCTTTTACATTTAGTAATATATATAAAGGAGAAGGGGTTACTAGCCCTTGGCTCCCAGCATTTTAGTTGCCTCTTACAACACGCATGGTTTACAGAGGAAGAATTCTGTTCCACTTCCCCATGGAGATAAGAGGAAATAAACAGGAACAAGAACTAGAAAGAAAATAGAAGAAAACCCAGAGGGGTGTGTGTGTATATATGCTTGCACATGTATGTGTAGTGTGACCTAAGTGTAAGAACTAGTAGCAAGACGTACCTGAAATCTTGCATGTTTATGAAAGAGAAAAAAGACACCAGCAATCCTACCATCATGTAAAACAATTACAGGCTTTCATTTTACACTCACTTGGCAGGATGATAGTACCTCCCTGGGTGGTTGCTACCAGCATACTGCCTACAAATAATAATAATATAATACATATAATTATAATAATATTAGCAGTTTGGAGGGATATGTTGTGTATCTTTATACGTATATGCTTCTAAACTGTTGTGTTCTGAGCACTTCTGCAAAAACAGTGATTATGTGTGAGTGAGGTGAAAGTGTTGATTGATGATGAAAGTATTTTCTTTTTGGGGATTTTCTTTCTTTTTGGGTCACCCTGCCTCGGTGGGAGACGGCCGACTTGTTAAAAAAAAAAATAATAATAATACATGTATAATAATAATGTACTATATAATAATTAAAGTAATAGACGGCTTCAAAAGGCTGTCACTAGATGGCAGCGTTTACCACAACAATGCTGGAGTGGTTATGGCCGCCTCCACTTTTAACATAATGACATTTTATTCATTCTAGAGTATGTATCAGGTTACTATGTTATTTATATTGTTTATTATGTCACATTAGATGAACTGTGATATATAAATAAGCCAAAGAGTTGATGACAGCAAAATATTCAAGGAGTATTTTGTTCTCTCTCCAGACAAACTTTCGTCGGCTGCCGACGGCCCATGCAAGGCAGGTCCTTATCAAAATGATCTCTACCCAAAGCTACCCAAGAATTTACTCTTGTACGCAATGACACCAATCAAACCCAGCCCTTCCCACTCATATATTTGTCCAATCTCTTTTTAAAGCCACCTAAGGTCCTAGCCTCGATCACCCTACTGGGAAGATTGTTCCACGCATCCACAACTGTTAGAAAACCAGTACTGTACTTACCTATGTCCTTTCTAAATCTAAATTTTTCCAACTTAAATCCATTATCTCTGGTTCTTACCTGGTTCGACGCCCTCAGTACTTTATTAATATCTCCTTTGTTTATGCCAGTCATCCACTTATACACTTCAATGATATCTCCCCTCATTCTACGTCTCTCCAGAGAGTGGAGATTTAAGGCTTTAAGTCTATCTTCATACAGGAGATTTCTTACACAGTAAATAATTTTAGTCATTCTTCTCTGTATGTTCTCTAATGAGTCTATGTCCATCCTGTAGTAAGGAGACCAAAACTGAGCAGCATAATCTAAATGAGGCCTCACTAGTGATGTAAAGTAACTTTCGGACTTCTGTTACTCATACTTATAGAGATAAATTCTAGTAATCTGTTAGCCTTGTTGCGCACACTAAGGCACTGCTGTCTTGGCTTTAGATTTCTGCTTACCATGACTCCCAAGTCTTTTTCACATTCTGTATGATCAAGCTCTACTTCACCTAGTTTATAGCTTCGAGGGTTATTTTCATTACCAAGGACTAGTACCTTTCACTTACCCACATTGAACTTCATCTGCCATTTTTCAGACCAAGACATTAATTTGTCCAAATCCTCCTGAAGTTCATTGCTATCCTCCTCAGAATGAATTATATTGCCTATCTTTGTATCATCAGCAAATTTACTCATGTCACTCATAATCCCTTCAATCAATCAATCAAGTTTATTATCTATAAGGATTACAATGCGGGGTTTACAGATTTTGGTTATTGTGTGGTTTACATGTAATACAATACTAATTACAGAGGGGGGCCACTAGGACACCTAGCATGGCTAGGCATTTCGGACAGACTTAGATTAATTCTTAACTCTAAATTATTACAAATTATGGAGTAAGTTGGTATTATGGCTAAGTGACTAAATACTAGTTTGTGAGTTTAGCAGTGTGAATGCTTTTGTTTTGGCATAATACTTAGTTTCTATATTGGAGTATCACAGGCCAACTTATGACTAGTTAGGATTCATTATTTTAAGATTAAGATTTGTATTTCGTATAGTCAAATGGGTGAGTGAGTGAAAGTGTGAACCACCAGGTGGTTTTCATGTAGTTAGTTGACGGGGTGTATCAGGGAGATAAGACGTTTTCTAATGGTAGTTTTGAAGGTGATGAATGTGTCTGCAGTTCTAGAGGTTTCAGGTAGGGTGTTCCAGATTTTAGGGCCTTTGACATACATTGAATTTTTGTAAAGGTTTAGTCGGACACGGGGAATGTCAGAGATGTTTGTGTCTGGTGTTATGCCTGTGGCTCCTGTCACAACTATCAAGAAAGCATTTTAGGTCAAGGTTAATATTGAAATTTAAGGTCCAGTAGATGTAGATTGCACAGTAGTAAGTGTGGATGTTCTGAACAGGGAGTAAGTTTAGATCTATGAAGAGTGGAGGGGTGTGTTGCCAGGGATGGGATTTAGTGATTATTCTTACTGCGGCTTTTTGTTGGGTTATTATTGGCTTTAGGTGTGTTGCTGCAGTTGATCCCCAAGCACAAATAGCATAGGTGAGGTATAGATAAATGAGTGAATGGTATAGTGTGAGAAGGACATTTTGGGTCATGTAGTATCGTATCTTGGAGAGGATTCCAACCGTTTTGTTATGTGTTGGATATGGGTGCTGAAATTCAGGTTGTTGTTGAGGTATAGGCCTAGGAATTTGCCCTCATTATGTCTGGCAATTAGAGTGTTGTCGATCTTAACCCTTTGACTGTTTTGGTAGTACATGTATACGTATATACGTCTTAACGAGCCAGTGTTTCGGATGTATTAATACGCATAAATTCTAGTGGCTTCAAATCAAGCAGGAGAAAGCTGGTAAGCCCACATGTGAGAGAATGGGTCTGTGTGGTCAGTGTGCACCACATAAAAAAAATCCTGCAGCATGCAGTGTATAATGAGAAAAAAAAACTGACTGTTTTTTTTATTAAAACGCCGACTTTGAGGTGTATTTTCGTATAGTATTTATCATTGTATTCTCGATTTCATGGTCTCACACGATAAAATGGAAAACATATTACAGAAACAGATGATTTTGATTAGTTTCCCGATGAAAACGATCTTGAAATTGAGCACCAAGTAGCAGAAATTTTTGATTTTTACCAATGTTCTGGAGTAAGCAAATCACACCACACGTCCAATACACGTCAACTGGGGTGTCTAATATTCTTTCACCAGTGCACTGACATTATTTATACCATTTTTACAATAATGCAGTAGTCTGCATAACAGTAAATTTTGTATTTTTTGTATGAATAAAAAATCAAAATAGTAAGAAATAGTAATATAAGAGGGGCCTAGAGACGTGACTAATGAACAGAGGATATGTTATTTTAGTGCCAAGAATGTCTACATTGTTTATTCTGGACCCTGTTTTGAAATTGGCATCTTTTTTAATTTGCATGAAATTGGCCAAATTGCCAATTTCTGACCACTTAATTGGGTAGTTCAAATCGGTAAATGGGTGGTTTCTTGTACTCAACTGATAGAAGAAATGGAGTTCTAAAGAAATAGCTATGAGTTTGGACAACTGGAACAAGAGAATTGGCCAAAAACAGGGCTCAAAGTTGGCAAAATCACCAATGCGTATATGTCACCGAGACTGCTAACTTCGTGGGAGCGTAATTCTGTGAGTTTTCAACCAAATTTCATACTTTTGGTGTCATTACCATCGGGAAAAGATTCTATCATTTCATAAGAAATTTTTTTTTTTTCCAAAAAATTTTGCAACATAGAATGACAGTTTCAGAAAGGGGGCTTGCGACAGTCAAAGGGTTATTGTTAAGTTGTGCAACACCTGCTCTGCTACCAAACATAATATAGTAGGTTTTGTCAGTGTTAAGTGTAAGTTTATTGGCCGTCATCCAAGTCAATATTTTGAGTAGCTCTTCGTTAACAATGGTGTTGAGGGTGGCAAGATTAGGGTGAGAGATGACATAAGTTGTGTCGTCAGCAAAGAGAATGGGTTTCAGGTGTTGCGATACGTTTGGAAGATCATTGATGTAAATGAGGAAGAGCAGGGGACCAAGGACACTTCCCTGCAGAACTCCAGTATCAAGTGGCTGTGTTGATGATGCTGCATCTTTAACCCTTTCAGGGTCTGTGCCGTAGATCTACGGCTTTACGTTCAGGGTCCAAACCATAGATTTACACCATGAGCTCAGCTCACTCTGATAAGCTGTGAGTGGTAAATTTTGGGCCTAGATATGAGAGGATACATCTATGTGGTATGTATGCACCACATAAAACAAATCCTGCAGCACACAGTATGAGAGAAAAAAAAAGAGACCGTGATTTTCGATTAAAACAGCGACATTGCAGTGTTTTTTTGTATGTTTTTTATAGTTGTATTTGCGATTTCTTGGTCTCATTTGATAGAATGGAAGATATATTACAGAAATAGAGATGATTTTGACTGGTTTTAGCACTGGAAATGGCTTGAAACTGAGCTCAAAGTAGCAGAAATGTTAAATTTTTGCCGATGTTCAAGAGTAAACAAATGACCTCACACGTCTAATACACGCCAGCTGGTGGGTCTAATATACATTCACAAATGTGATGATGATATTTATACAATTATTAAAATATTGCATAACAGTAAATCTTCTATTTTTTGGTTTGAATAAAAATTCATTATGTGAATAAAAAATGAAAATGGAATTCATTTGTAAAGCCTGAAAATGTAACTAATGAAGAGAGGAAATGTTAGGTTAGTGCCAGGAATGCCTACATTGTTTATTCTGGACCCTATTTTGAAATTGGAATATTTTGAACTTCGTGTTAAGTTGGCCAAATTACCAATTTCCAATCACTTTATTTTATAGTTGAAACAGTTGATTTGGTGATTTCTTGTGCTCAATCAATAGGAGTAATACTAGTGAAATAGCTAAGAATTTGGTTGACTGGAATAATGTAATTGGCCTAAAATGGGAGTCAAAGTCGGCAAAATTGCAAATTCGTAAATATCGCCGACACATCAAAACTTGCGAGAGCATAATTTCGTCAATTTTCCATCAAATTTTGTACTTTTTGTTTTATTACCTTCAGAAAATTTTCTCTACCATTTCATAAGAAAAAATATTTTTTTTTTTTAAATTCTTGGACCCTGGTGCACACTTAGAAATTTGGCCTCTGGACCCCTGAGATGGTGACATACTGATACCTATTAGTAAGGTAGGATTTGAAATATGCAAGCGCATGGCCTCTTATACCATAATGGTCAAGTTTGTGGAGTAGGATGCTGTGGTCTACTGTGTCAAAAGCTTTTCTTAGGTTAATAAAAATTCCTAGCGGATATTCATCAAGGTCATTAATGTAAATTATGAACAAGAGAGGGCCTAAAACTGATCCTTGTGGAATGCCACTAGTGACTAATCCCCATTCTGATTTGACCACATTAATGGAAACTCTCTACTTTCTATTGGTAAGCTATGCCTCTATCCATGCTAAAACTTTATCTCCTTTACCACGAGCTGCCACTTTTCTTAAGTCTCTCTTGTGAGGTACTCTATCAAAGGCTTTACTAAAATCCAAATAAACAATATCATATTCTTTATCACTGTCCACTGCCTCAAATGTTCTATTGAAGAACGTCAGCAAATTTGTCAGGCAGGAACGACCTCTCATGAACCCATGCTGAGATTCATTAATCAAATTATGCTCTTCAAGGTGACTTCTAATAATGTCAGCTATAATTGATTCTAATAACTTGTTCACTATAGATGTCAGGCTTATTGGACGGTAATTTGAAGGAATGGACTTATCCCCTGATTTGAATATAAGAACCACATTAGCCATCTTTCACAACTCTGTCACAACACCGGTAAGGATGGACACATTAAACACACTTGTTACTGGCTGACTAAGCTCCATCTTGCATTCCTTAAGTACCCTGGAAAACAACTCATCGGGTCCTGGGGACTTATTCTGCTTCAGTTTGTCTATCTGTTTGATAACCATGTCCCTCGTGACAGTAATACGTATTAGTTAATTTGAATTCATCAGGAACTGAATAATTGTTAATTTCTGGAATCTCATTTATGTCTTCCTGTGTAAAAACTGACAAAAAATAGTCATTAACCCTTTCAGGGTCCAGAGGCCAGATTTCAAAGTGTGCACCAGGGTCCAAGAATTTAAAAAAAATAATTTTGTTATTTTTTCTTATGAAATGATAGAGAATCTTTTTCTGAAGGTAATAAAACAAAAAGTACGAAATTTGATAGAAAATTGACGAAATTATGCTCTCGCGAATTTTGATGTGTCGGCGATATTTACGCATCAGCGATTTTGCCGACTTTGACTCCCATTTTAGGGCAATTACAGTATTCCAGTCAACCAAATTCTTAGCTATTTCACTAGTATTACTTCTATTCTATCGATATCGCCAAGTCAACTGTTTCAACAACAAAATAAAGTGACCGGAAATTGGTAATTTTGCCAATTTAATGCAAAGTTCAAAATATTTCAATTTCAAAATAGGGTCCAAAATTAACAATGCAGGCATTCCTGGCACTAAACTAACATTTCCTCTGTTCATTAGTTAGGTTTTCAGGCTTTACAAATGAATTCCATTTTGATTTTTTATCACATAATGAATTTTTATTCAAACCAAAAAATAGAAGATTTACTGTTATGCAATACTGTAATAATTGTATAAATAATATCACCACATTTGTGAATGTATATTAGACCCACCAGCTGGCGTGTATTAGACTTGTGAGGTCGTTTGTTTACTCTTGAACATCGGCAAAAATTTAACATTTCTATTATTTTGAGCTCAGTTTCAAGCCATTTCCAGTACTAAAACCAATCAAAATCATCTCTATTTCTGTAGTATATCTTCCTTTCTATCAAATGAGACCAAGAAATTGCAAATGCAATTATAAAAAACATACGAAAAAACACTGCAAAGTTGCCGTTTTAATCGAAAATTACGGTCTCGTTTTTTTTCTCTCATTATGCACTGTGTGCTGCAGGATTTGTTTTATGTGGTGCACACATATCACATAGATGTATTCTCTCATATCTAGGCTCAAATTTACTACTCACAGCTTATCAGAGTGAGCTGAGCTCATCTCGTATTTCTATGGTTTGGACCCTGAGCGTAAAGCTGTAGATCTATGGCACAGACCCTGAAAGGGTTAAATAAGGAACACATTTCCAGTTTGTTATCTGTCAGCTGTCCATTCCCAATTTTTAGAGGTCCTACTTTTTCCTTCACCTTCGTCCTTTGGATTGGTTTTTGATTCATTAGCAACTCTAATTTCATAGTCACATTTAGCCTTTCTAATCCCCTTTTTTACTTCTCTTTTAACCCTTTGACTGTCGCGGCCGTATATATATACGTCTTATGAGGTACCGTGTTTGACGTATGTATACTCATAAATTCTAGTGGCTTCAGATCAAGGAGGAGAAAGCTGGTAGGCCCACATGTGAGAGAATGAGTCTGTGTGGTCTGTGTGCACCACATGAAAAAAAGTCCTGGAGCACGCAGTGCATAATGAGAAAAAAAAAAGCTCCGACCGTTTTTTTGAATTAAAATGCCGACTTTGTGGTCTATTTTCGTATAGTATTTATGATTGTATTCTCGTTTTCTTGGTCTCATTTGATAGAATGGAAAACATATTATAGAAAAAGAGATCATTTTGATTGATTTTACTATAAAAAGAACCTGGAAATGGAGCTCAAAGTAGGGGAAATGTTTGATTTTTGCCGATGTTCAAAAGTAAACAAATGACATCATTGTCCAATAAATGTCCAACTAGCCATTCTAATATGCAGTCATGAATGGGTTGATGTTATTTATACAATTATTACAGTATTGGAGTAGTCTGCATAATGGTAAATCTTCTATTTTTTGTTTGAATAAAAATTCAAAATAGAAAGCAAGAGTAATATCAGAGGGGCCTGGAGACATGAGTGATGAACAAAGAAAATGTTATTTTAGAGCCAGGAATGTCTGCATTGTTCATTCTGGACCTTATTTTGAAATTGTCATATTTTTTTAATTTTCGTGAAATTGGCCAAATTGCAAATTTCTGACCACGTTATTGGGTAGTTGAAATTGGTAAATTGGCAGTTTCTTGTACTCAATCGATAGAAAAAATGGAGTTCTAAAGAAATAGCTATGAGCTTGGTTGACTGGAACAACAGAATTAGCCGAAAATAGGGGTCAAAGTGGGCGAAATCGCCAATTTGTAAATATCGCCAAGGTCTCTAACTTCGCGAGAGGGTAATTCCGTCAGTTTTCCATCAAATTTCGTTTTTTGGTGTCATTACAATTGGGAAAAGATTCTCTATCATTTCATAAGAAAAAATAATTTTTGTTTTTTTTTTAAATTTTGCGACACCAGGAGACACCTCAGGATTGGGGGTTGCGACAGTCAAGGGGTTAAGCTGAACATTTGGTCAGTAAGGTTAACCTCTCCTCTTCTGATGTGCCTATAAATTCCTCTTTTCTCTCCTAATAGATGTTTTAGCCTCCTGTTAACCCATTTGGGATCGTTATTATTAGACCTAATTTTTCTCTGGGGTATGTATACACTTTGAGCATGGTGTACATTATTAAAAAAAAATCATAAATGGAGATCCCTTTGTAATCATAAGTATGATCATCGTCAATAAAGTCATTAGCTAGATAACCCAAATCGAGATTTGACAGTTGTTCCCTAAGTCCACTATAATCGGCAGAACGAAAATGAGGGATTTTTACCATATTATCATTATTCTTGTATTCCCGGTTAATGCTGAAGGTGATGGATTTGTGATCACTTGTGCCAAGCTCTTCAGTGATCTCCAGATTATTTATAAGTGTTTCCTTATTTGACAAGACTAGGTCAAGCAAATTATTACCCCTGGTAGGCTATGTTACACACTGCTTCAGAAAACAGTCCTGAACTGTTTCCATAAAGTCACTGGACTCCAGATTACCGGTCAAAGAATTCCAGTCAATTTGACTAAAGTTAAAATCCCCTACTATCACTATGTTATTGTGTCTAGAAGCCCTAACAATTTCGTCCCAAAGAAGTCTCCCTCTATCACGATCCAAGCCTGGAGGTCGGTATATTACACCTAGAATTAGTTTTTCTTGACCTTCTATAAACTCTACCCAAACAGATTCTGTTACTGTTCCATCTATTTTTATACCTGTTTTTATGCAACAGTTAATATTTTCTCTAACATATAATGCAACTCCTCCCCCCTTCCCATTACATCTGTCCACATGGAGCAACTTAAACCCTTGAATACTACACTCAGCAATCATATCCCGACTCTTTAAATCATACCATGTTTCAGTTAATGCAATGACATCAAAATTCCCAGCACATGCTACCAAACATAGTTCATTAATCTTATTTCTTGCACTTCGACTGTTAGCATAAAATACCATCATATGTTTTATCTTCTGCACATTTTTCCTATTCATCTTTGTTTTTACACATTTCTGAAATTATCATTACCCAGAGTTACTCCATGACAGTTACTATTAAGATTCTTAATATCAGAGCATAAGTCAATATATCCATACTCATTATTTATCATTCCTAAACCCATACCTCTAATTAATCCTAGTTTAAAGTCTTAGTTTAAAGCCATAGAAGTTGTCCCAGTTGTCAATGAATGGTACTGCATTATCCTTACAGTGTTTATCCAACCAACAATTAATACCAATTGCTCTGGACAACCATTCATTTCCAACACCTCTTCTTGGCAAAATGCCACATATAACAGGGTGCCCCCCCTTCTTCCTAATTATGTCTATTGCTGTCCTGCATGTCTATTGCTGTCCTGTTATGTCTATTGCTGTCCTCATGTGCAAGGCCCACTCAAATCAAATTGTGTGTGTGAGGAAGTGCCCTGGCTGGTATGTGTGGGGAAGTACCCTGGATGGTGTACATAAGAAAGCAAGAACATTGGAGCAGACCTGTTGGTGCATACTAGGCAGGTCCTTCACAAACCATCCCACTAACAGAATATTTGCCCAACCCAGTTTTTAATGCTTCGAAAGCAATAAGCTTTAATAATTCTATTCACTCACGCACAAGTCCCACTCAAATCAAATCATGTATGTGGGGAAGTGCCCTGGCTGGTGTGTGTGGGGAAGTACCCTGGCTGGTGTACATAAGAAAGAAGGAACAGTGCAGCAGACCTGTTAGCCCATACTAGGCAGGTCCTTCACAAACCATCCCACTAACAGAATCGTATTTGCCCAACCCAATTTTCAATGCTTCCCAAGCAATAAGCTTTAATAATTCTATTCACTTATGAGCAAGCCCCACTCAAATCAAATCGTGTGTGTGGGGAAGTACTCTGGCTGGTGTGTTCCTTCTTAAATTCTGTAGTGTTTATCACCTTCTTTACCAAAGGGCTGGCACCAGGAGCCTTCTTTCAGCCCATAGTGGCTTATTAAGCGGTTGCAAGCACTAAAACGAATGGAATATTATGAAATGTATCATATGAATGCATGGGATAATGCTCACTAGCTGATAAACAATGGCACACTGACTGTAAATGGTGTGTCGGGCCTCTCTGACGAGTTTGAGCCGAATGACTATTACCAAGCTAAATGATGATCACCGAGCCAATATTTTGACGAAAAAAATTACGATTACTGAATATTACGAAATCCGACGACTGCGATATCCTTGGGTCCACTGTATATGGCATGGATCTTGAAAGGGTTAAGCTTTGATGAATCACTGAAAAGTCTTCACTCATCACGATTATGAAAAACATTTAGGGTTGCCATCAGATTATTGCTGCTGTTGGAGGCTACAGCTTTACTTACCTCATAATTTTGTAACATTTTAAACTTAAGATTTAATATAAGTCTGCCCAAAATGCCTAGCCATGCTAGGCGTTCTAGTGGTACACTCTGTAATTATTATTTTACTACATGTAAACCACACAATAACCAAATTCTGTAAACTCAGCATTGTAATCCTTATAGAGAATATGGTGAAGAATGTCACAAAACTTACTCTGACATTTTCAGCTAGGTGATATCACTGCTGCAGTCTGGAGCCCAACAGTTCAGCTTTACTCTGTGGCAGTTCTAAATCTCAGAGAAGGCTATTTAACCCTTAAACTGTCCAAGTGTAGATCTGCGTTTTCACTGCCAGCGCTCCAAATTTTTTGAAAAAAAAAAAAAAAAAAAGAATAAAGAGGGCATTATTCTACACATTATAAGATGAAAAAATTTTTTAGGGTCAGTACTTACCGAGATATAACCTTGCGAAGTTGCTGCTGAATGCTCAGGTGACTGCAACATGGAGCACTGATGCTTGCAGAAATGTTAAAGATTTATCATTTTTTTTTCAATTCTTTTGTAATTTTTGTAGTTTTTATGTTATGATAATTATGTTTTGTTGCAGATCTTTTGATTTCATAGCCAATTGTTGTTGAGACACAAATGTTTAGTACGTAATTAGTAATCATGCTGTCACAAACACACATGTTCACACTGATAGATGAATTTGTACACCTGGTTCAATCACATACTATTGTTTACAAATACTATATATGAGGTATTTACAGGTCCCAGTTAAGTTTATAGAACTCCAACATTGTATGATACTCCATGAAGCACGGATTCATACAGAGTGCCACCCCACATTGCTGACATGTGAACCGTGTGTCTTTTTGCAGTTGGGGTTGCCTTGTAGTGTTAGCACACACAACACTTTTTCTGAGAATACTTCTTTTGGATAGATGGTATCTGTATCAGGCAGTGACAGTTAGGGAGTATGTATTTGGTCTGGCACTTTCCCCTTTTGTTGTGGTGGGGGCACAGGTTGCTGTTGAGGGACAGGTACAGGTGTGGTACTATACTTTTTTACTATCTGCTTTATGCCACTGAGGGTGAATTCCGCATAGCATTGTCGCTTCCCGGTCTTTATTTTGTACATGTTAAAGGCATTGAGCATTGCAGTGTCTACAAGGTGGAAAACACTTTCATGTACCACTTGCGACTCCTATGCACACAATCAATGAACCCTATTTGCATGTTACACTTGTCAACTTTGTACCGTCTCGTTTCTGTGGATGGTTGACGGCAATGTCACGTCCCGTTTGTCATGCCACGTCAGTGCCATGATGTCATTTGCATGAGACACTTGCATTGCACCTTCAGCACTGCCTCCAGTGAACCTTGGCATGTGTTTTCTATTTCTTTTCACTATTCCACATATATCTGTATTGTTCACATGGAGGAAATCAGCCAGCATAGAGCTTGTATACCAGTTGTCTGCGAACACTGTCACTGGAAATGCCCAACATCTGCCTGGTATTGTTGAGTATATTTTTCCCTGTGTAGATAATGACATCCAACACAATTCCAGTCTCACAGTCATACATAAATGAGAGTTTTATACCAAAGCAGTTACATTTGCTTGGTGTATGTTGTTTGAATGACAGTTGTCCCTTGAACAGAATCAAGGACTCGTCAACAACAATGTTCTTGAATGGATAAAAGTAGTCACTTAATTTTTTATTCAGATACATACAAAGTTCCTGGATTTTGTATAGAATGTCATTTCTGTTGGGCATATTTCTGTCTGAGAAGTGCAACATTCGTAGCAACAGAGTGAATCTGTTGCAGGGAAGGAGGTCATGGAAGACTGGATTACAGATGAAGTAGTGTGTGGACCAGTACTGTGCTATATTGTGCTTATATATATGTGGCATAAGCATGGCAGTGCCAAGGATTAAATTCATTTCGGCCACAGTTGTATCTTTCCACCTGCACAAAACCTACAACATTTGTCAGGGCTGATAGTAATTGTTGGTCTGGGTGACAATCAAGTTCATTATAGGCTCATCAAAGTATAGTTGGAAAAAGTCTAGCTCTGTAGACTCATTTGTAATGGAACATTCTGGCACGATGCCACTTCCACTGGCATCAAAATTGCAAGGACGTGGCCCGAATGGTGTACTTTTTGTCCAGTTCCATTCATGGTCTGGTGGTGCAGGGTGGACCTGTGGCATGGGGCGTGGGGGAGCAAGAGGAGGGATGGGAGCGGAGGCAGCACATGGTTGAGGGTGGTGCCAGGCTGTCTTTTGTCTGCCCACACACCACGCCATGCAGCCCAGGCACCATGCTACCCACCACCACCACTTCCTCCTCCTCAATCCCCACATATTCTCCTTCATGATCATACATATCACTATCAGTGGCCAGGGTTTTTGATCGTGACCTCCCATGGCCCTTGCGGACTGCACATCGCACAATGCATAAATGTAGGTGACAGTGCCTAAAAGTACGCTCACTGGGGAATAATGTATATCACTATTACTCGATGAATCCTCTAAGGGCATAAAATCGATCGCTTATATCACTTTCACTATCGTCATTACCAAAACCCTGGGAAAATGATAATTTCCTCTTGCATAGTTGCCTCTGAGTAGTAACATTAGCCACCCCAGAGGTGTTTGGCCAAGGGTCTGGTGTGGTCACACTGGCCACATTAGCCATACTGGCCACCCCAGAGCTGCTGGGCTGAGGGTCTGGTGTGGCCACACTGGCCACACCGGAGGTGATGGGCTGAGGGTCATCTGGGTTATCATCAATATTTTCACTAATTCCTTGAACACTAGTGGCCACATTGGTGTCAAATCCACTAAACTCGTGTTCTGTATCATTTCCTTGAATAATAGAGTGTTACGACAAGGTGTGAGTGAATCATGAGGGTTTGCCATGATGTTGACCCAAGATGGTGCTGAAACTAACACTTGCTACCATGCAGTACCATGGGGTCCCTGATTTTTTTCATACTGTGCACACTGAGTGTGTAGGCCCATTCTCTCATGTCTAGGCTGCTCAGGCCTATCGTGTCAAATTTGAAGGCAGGAAAAATAAAACATTGATCTACATTTCATAGCGGTATTAACGTAGATCTATGTTTGGACAATTAAGGGGTTAATTCATTCTGAGTTATGTGTAGTTTAGCAGAGGTTAAGTTACAAACATATTCAGGGTCTTGTGAAGTTAAAGACTGACAAATGTTGTAGGTTTTGTCATTCTTCCTCTGATTCGAGAGAGCACGAGTTTAGGGTTTCAGGAATGGGTAGTCCTTTGCCATGAGGTGCTGGGCATATAGCAGAGGGTATATTAGGGTATTGTAGAGTCCACTTTTTTCTTGCAAATACCTTTGTTGACTGAAGGCATCATGCAGAAGTAACAGTTACTTACATGATCTGTTGGCTACCTTCACACCATTGACACTACACAAGGAATATATTTCCTTTTCTGATTCAATAGCTGGTGAGGGTTTGTTGCACAAGTATTGCAGCATATGTGTGGAGCCCAGCTCTTGGCCTGATCTCCAGTTTTACAGTCAAAATAAAGATGATGGGCTCCTTAAGTTTCTAGCAATTAATTTTTTTTATGAAAATATTCTATGGTTTTAAGAAGTTTGAACACTGCTACATTGATGAATGTGTTAACCTCTGTCTGTTTATCTTGAATTTAAATTGTTTATATTCACTTAATTGTTGTAATATTGTTGATCTGACTCTCACTAGGAGTTTTTGTTCTACTAATTATTGTAGAAAAGAATTATTTTTCCTAAAGGGCAGAATGCTGTTATTGTTATTTCTACATTTTCTAAAAATTAATGCAGCAGACAGTATGGTAACACTTTCTTGTGAATCCTTTAGATTGGAAGGAGAAAAGTCATCGCTGGAGAGAATAATTCATAGTGAATGCATGAGAAAAGTAGCTGACAGAGAGAAGAGTTGTGAGAGTTGTTGCAGTGCAGCCAGCAGCACCAAGGCATTACAGAAGGTGTCACATCAACCCAACAAACCTGCCTTAGAAGCGCTGCATGAACTAATAGCAACCTTAGGCCAGCTGCCACCCTCAGCTGAAGAAATTATTGCTAAACTCAAGAATCAAGTACATTATTTGATTCAAGTAAGTTATGTTGAATAATTTAAGTTTTTGGAACTATGTGGATAATGTTAACACTAAAAATGTAATTACAGTAAGAATTCAGTATAACAGACTAATAGGAAGGATTGTCTAGGTGTTTGTTAAATCAGATTATTGTTCAAAACCCACAGAAAATAACCACTAAAGTAAACTACTGTATACCTATTAGAGCACTGTACACAGTTTACAGATATACTGCAATAAGCATGGAATATAAAGGAGTCAACATTACAGTAGAAGTAAGTTGATAGACAGCAACCACCCAGGGAAATACTACTATCCTGCCAAATGAATGCAAGACAGAAACCTGTATTTGTTTTACATGATGGTAGGAATGCTGATGTCTTTTTTATGTCTCATAAACACATAAGATAACTGGTATATCTTGCTACATTTACTTACAATTGGATCACACTACACATGTATGTACACATTTATGTATACACTCATCTGAGTTTTCTTTGTCTTTTCTTAATAGTTCTTGTTATTATTTTCCTTCCATATCCATGAGGAAGTGGACTAAGACTTTTTCCTCCATAAGCCACGCATGTTGTAAAAGTCAACTAAAATGCCGGAAGCAATGGGTTAGTAATCTCTTTTCCCATCCAGGAAAGACACGATTGCGGATGTTATGAATGAAAAGAAGCTGGATGTCCTGGTTCTAAGTGAAACAAAGTTGAAGGGGGTAGGAGGGTTTCAGTGGGGGGTAATAAATGGGATTAGGTCAGGGGTTTCTAATAGAGTTAGAGCCAAGGAAGGAGTAGCAATAATGTCGAAGGATCAGTTATGGCAGGAAAGAGGGAATATAAATGTATAAATTCAAGGATTATGTGGATGAAAATAAAGGTGTGATGTGAAAAGTGGGTTATAGTAAGTGTTTATGCACCTGGAGATGAGAAGTGTAGAGGAGAGAGAGATTTTGGGAGATGATGAGTGCATGGGAAGTTTTGAACCAAGTGAGAGAGTACTTGTGGTGGGGGAGCTAAATGCTGAAGTGGGTAAAACTGTTGTGGAGGAAGTAGTAGGTAAGTTTGGGGTGCCAAGGGAAAATGATAATGATGGGGGGGGGGGGCCTTTAACTGAATTATGTATAGAAAGAGGTTTGGTAATAAGTAATACATATTTTAAGAAAAAGAGGATAAATAAGTATACAAGATATTATATAGCACATAATGAAAGTAGTTTGTTAGACTATGTATTGGTGGGTAAAAGGTTGATGGGTAGACTTCAGTATGTGCATGTTGATAGAGGGGCAACAGATATATCGGATCATTATTTATTGTAGCTACAGTTAAAGTAAGAGGTAGATGGAGAAAAAAAAATGGCAACAGCAAATAAGAGAGAGGTGAAACTTTATAAACTAAGGGAGAACGAAGTTAAGGTGAGATATAAACAACTGTTGGGAGAAAGGTGGGCTAATGAGAGCATAGGGAGTATGGAGGTTGAAGAGAGGTGGGATAGTTTTAAAAATGCAGTGTTAGAATGTGGAGCAGAAGTTTGTAGTTATGGGAGGGTGGGTGTAGGAGGAAAGAGGAGTGATTGGTGGAATGATGAGGTAAAGGGTGTGATAAAACTGAAAAAGGTCACATATGAGAGATTTTTACAGAGCAGAAGTGATATAAGAAGGGTGGAGTATGTAGAGAGTAAAAGAGAGGTGAAGAGAGTGGTGAGGGAATACAAAAGGAGAGCAAATGATAGAGTGGGTGAGGCGCTGTCAACAAATTCTGTTGAGAATGAGAAAAAATTTTGGAGTGACAAATCGGTTAAGAAAGCATAGGGAATGACTGGATTTAATGGTTAAAAACAGAATAGGGAACTTAATAAATGGGGAGGTGGAGGTATTGGGAAGATGGCGGGAATATTTTAAGGAACTGTTCAATGTTGATGAGGAGAGGGAGGCAGTAATTTCATGCATTGGCCAGGGAGGTATAACATCTTGTAAGATTGAAGAAGAGCTGGATGTGAGTGTGGGGGGCAGGTGCATGAGGAATTAGGTAGAATGAAAGGGGGTAAAGCAGTTGGAACTGATGGGGTCATGTTAGAAATGTTAAGAGCAGGGGGGATATAGTGTTGGAGTGGTTGGTACTTTTTTTTAATAAATGTTTTCAAGTGGGGAAGGTACCTAGGGATTGGCAGAGTGCGTGTATAATTCTTTAATGTAAGGGAAAGGAAGGGGGTAAAAAAAACTGTAAAAATTACAAGGGAATACGTTTACTGAGTATACTTGGTAAAGTGTGTGGTAGGGTTATTATTGAAAGAATTAAGAGGTAAGACAGAGAGCTGGATTGCAGATGAACAAGGAGGCTTTAGAATGGGTAGGGGATGTGTACATCAAGTGTTTACATTGAAGCATATAAGTGAACAGTATTTAGATAAAGATACGGATATTTTCATTGCATTTATGGATTTAGAAAAGGCATATGAAAGGGTGGATAGGGGAGCAATGTGACAGATGTTGCAAGTGTATGGAGTAGATAATAAGTTAATAAATGTTGTAGAGTTTCTGTGAGGCTAGGGAGGCTCAGGTTAGGGTGTGTAGGCGAGAGGGAGCTTACTTTCCAGTAAAAGTAGGCCTTAGACATGGGTGTGTAATGTCACCATGGTTGTTTAACATATTTATAGATGGAGTGTAAAAGAAGTAAATGCTTGGGTGTTGGGGAGAGGGGTGGGATTAAATTATGGGGAATCAAATACAGAATGGGAGTTGTTACAGTTACTTTTTGCTGATGATACTGTGCTTTTGGGAGATTCTAAAAGAGAAGTTGCAAAGGTTAGTGGACGAGTTTGGGAGGGTGTGTAAAGAAAGAAATTTGAACATGAACATAGATAAGAGTAAGGTAATGAGGGTATCAAACGAGTTAGGTAAAGAAAAATTGGATTGCACATTGGAGGGAGGGAGTATGGAAGAAGTGAATGTTTACAGATATTTGGGAGTTGACTTGTTAGCAGATGGGTTTATGAAGGATGAGGTTAACCACAGAATTGATGAAGGAAAAAAGGTGAGTGGTGCATTGGGGTATCTGTGGAGACAAAAAACGTTATCCATGGAGGCAAAAAAGGGAATGTATAAGAGTGTAGTGGTACCAACACTCTTATATAGGTGTGAAGCATAGGTTGTAAATGTTGCAGCAAGAAGGAGGCTGGAGGCAGTAGAGATTTCGTGTCTAAGGGCAATGCGTGGTGTAAACATTATGCAGAGAATTCGTAGTGTGGAAATTAGGATGAGGTGTGGAGTTACAAAAAGTATTATTCAGAGGGATGAAGAGGGGTTATTGAGGTGGTTTAGTTTTTTAGAGAGGATGGAGCAAAATAGAAAGACTTGGAGGGTGTATAAATCTGTAGTGGAGGAGAGGAGGGGTAGGGGGTCATCCTAGGAAAGGATGAAGGGAGGGAGTAAAAGAGGTTTTGTGTGGGGGCCTGGACATGCAGCAGGCATATGTGAGCATGCTAGATAGGAGTGAATGGAGACGAATAGTTTTTGGGACTTGACAAGCTATTGGAGTGTGAGCAGCATAATATTTTATGAAGGGATTCAGGGAAACTGGTTAACTGGACTCAAGTCCTAGAGGTGGGAAGTACAATGCCTGCACTTTAAAGGAGGGGTTTGAGATATTGGCTGTTTGGAGTGACATCTAAACTGTTAAATCTGGGCACCTCTGCAAAGACAGTGATTATGTGTGAATGATGGTGAAAGTGTTTCTTTTTTGGATCACCCTACCTCAGTGGAAGGCAGCCGGCATAATGAAAAAAAAAATACAATTTATGTAATGGATTTTGTCTGTTATTTCAAAAGTTCATTATATTAACCCTTTCAGGGTCCGTCCCGTAGATCTACAGTTTTACGTTCAGGGTCCAAACCGTAGATCTACGTCATGAGCTCAGCTCACTCTGATAAACTGTGAGTGGTAAATTTGGGCCTAGATATGAGAGAATACATCTATGTGGTATGTGTGCACCACATAAAACAAATCCTGCAGCACACTGTGTATAATGAGAGAAAAAAAACTGAGACCGTGATTTTCGATTAACCCTTTCAGGGTCCAAGGCCCAAATCTGGAGTCACGCACCAGTGTCCAAGAATTTAAAAAAAAAAAATTTGTTATTTTTTCTTATGAAATCGTAGAGAATCTTTTTGTGAAGGTAATAAAACAAAAAGTACGAAATTTGGTGGAAAATTGACGAAATTATGCTCTCGCGAATTTTGATGTGTCAGCGATATTTACGAATCGGCGATTTTGCCGAATTTGACTCCCATTTTAGGCCAATTACATTATTCCAATCAACCAAATTCTTAGCTATTTCACTAGTATTACATCTATTCTATCGATTGAGCACAAGAAATCGCCAAGTCAACTGTTTCAACTACAAAATAAAGTGATCGGAAATTGTTAATTTGGCCAATTTAACACAAAGTTCAAAATATTCCAATTTCAAAATAGGGTCCAGAATGAACAATGTAGGCATTCCTGGCACTAAACTAACATTTCCTCTGTTCATTAGTTATGTTTTGAGGCTTTACAAATAAATTCCATTTTGATTTTTTATTCACATAATGAATTTTTATTCACACCAAAAAATAGAAGATTTACTGTTATGCAATACTGTAATAATTGTATAAATATCATCACCATATTTGTGAATGTATATTAGACCCACCAGTTGACGTGTATTAGATGTGTGAGGTCGTTTGTTTACTCTTGAATATCGGCAAAAATTTAACATTTCCGCTACTTTGAGCTCAGTTTCAAGCCATTTCCAGTGCTAAAACCAATCAAAATCATCTCTATTTCTGTAATATGTCTTCCATTCTATCAAATGAGACCAAGAAATCGCAAATACAACTATAAAAAACATACGAAAAAACACTGCAAAGTTGCTGTTTTAATCGAAAAATCATGATTTCATTTTTTTTCTCTCATTATACACAGTGTGCTGCAGGATCTGTTTTATGTGGTGCACACATGCCACATAGATGTATTCTCTCATATCTAGGCCCAAATGTACCACTCACAGTTTATCAGAGTGAGCTGAGCTCATGGCGTAGATCTACGGTTTGGACCCTGAACGTAAAGCCGTAGATCTACGGGACGGACCCTGAAAGGGTTAAAACAGCGACTTTGCAGTGTTTTTTCGTATGTTTTTTATAGCTGTATTTGTGATTTCTTGGTCTCATTTGATAGAATGGAAGACATATCACAGAAATAGAGATAATTTTGATTGGTGTTAGCACCGGAAATGGCTTGAAACTGAGCTCAAAGTGGCGGAAATGTTAAATTTTTGCCGATGTTCAAGAGTAAACAAACGACCTCACACGTCTTATACACGCCAGCTGGTGGGTCTAATATACATTCACAAATGTGGTGATGATATTTATACAATTATTACAATATTGCATAACAGTAAATCTTCTATTTTTTGGTGTGAATAAAAATTCATTATGTGAATAAAAATTCAAAATGGAATTTATTTGTAAAGCCTCGAAACATAACTAATGAACAGAGGAAATGTTAGTTTAGTGCCAGGAATACCTACATTGTTTATTCTGGACCCTATTTTGAAATTGGAATATTTTGAACTTTGTGTTAAATTGGCCAAATTACCAATTTCCGGTCACTTTATTTTGTAGTTGAAATGGTTGACTTGGCGATTTCTTGTGCTCAATCGATAGAATAGAAGTAATACTAGTGAAATAGCTAAGAATTTGGTCGACTGGAATAATGTAATTGGCCTAAAATGGGAGTCAAAGTCGGCAAAATCGCCGATTCGTAAATATCGCTGACACATCAGAATTCACGAGAGCATAATTTCGTCAATTTTCCATCAAATTTCGTACTTTTTGTTTTATTACCTTCACAAAAAGATTCTCTACCATTTCATAAGAGAAAATAACAATTTTTTTTTTGAAAATTCTTGGACACTGGGGCACCACTTCAGATTTTGGCCTTGGACCCTGAAATGGTTAAGGTCATTGTATTTAGGTCTTACTGTGACTTTGTTTTAAGTAGCAAGTAGAGATAACATAGAGATCAATGATGTGCATGGTTATTCACCTAATGTGATAACCTCTCAAGAAGTATTACACCAAGAGTGCTGAGGGATCTACCAGGTCAAAGCATTCTTTAACTCTGAAAATGTATTTCTTCCCAATATACAGTGGAACCTCTACTTGCGAGTTTAATCCATTCCATGACCTTGCTCGCAACTGGACTTGCTCATTTGCAGAGTCAATTTTCCTCATTTAAATTAAATGAAATGCAATTGATCCGTTCCAGTGGAATTCTGTGCTTCAATAATTTCCCTAATATCAACTCTACGGCTTATTTATCTATCTCACTCCATCTAATATAACATAATAAGCAATATAAATAACATAGAAACCTGATATATATACTCTAAAATGAATAAAATATGTAATTCATGTAGTGGTATGAGCGGTGTCGGCGGCCGACGAGTGTTTGTCTGGAGACATGACAAAATACTTCTTGAATAATTTCGCTAATATCATCTATACAGCTTATTTATCTATCACAGGTCATCTAATATGACATAATAATCAATATAAATAACATAGAAACCTGATATACACTCTAGAATGAATAAAATATGTCATTATACAGTGGACCCCCGCATACCGTTGGCATCACATAACGTTAAATCCGCATACCGATACATTTTATCGCTAAGATTTTGCCTTGCATACCGCTAAAAAACCCACTCAACACTATTCGTCCGTGATGCGTCTAATGTGCGGCCGGAGCCAGCCTCACATGTTCCGCCGGTGGCATTGTTTACAAGCCAGCCTCCGCGGTAACATCCAAGCATACAATCATAACATTTCATATTATTACAGTGTTTTTTTTTATTTTATCTGCAAAATAAGTGACCATGGGCCCCAAGAAAGCTTCTAGTGCCAACCCTGTGGTAAAAAGGGTGAGAAATATTATCGAAATACTGTGGTACCATGGTCAACTGCTGCTGCTGCTGCTGCTGTAGCACTGTCAGCTGCTGCTGCTGCTGCTGTAGCACTGTCAGCTGCTGCTGCTGCTGCTGTAGCACCGTCAGCTGCTGCCGTACCACCGTCAGCTGCTGCTGCTGCTGCACTGTCAGCTGCTGCTGCTGCTGTAGCACTGCCAGCTGCTGCTGCTGCTGCTGCTGTAGCACCATCAGCTGCTGCTGCTGCTGTACCACCATCAGCTGCTGCTGCTGCTGTAGTACCGTCTGCTGCTGCTGTAGTACCGTCTGCTGCTGCTGCTGCTGCTGCTGCTGCTGCTGTAGTACCGTCTGCTGCTGCTGTAGCATCGTCTGCTGCTGCTGTAGCATTGTCTGCTGCTGCTGTAGCACTGTCAGCTGCTGCTGCTGCTGTAGCACTGTCAGCTGCTGCTGCTGCTGTACCATCATCAGCTGCTGCTACTGCTGCTGTTGTAGTACTGTCTGCTGCTGCTGTAGCACTGTCAGCTGCTGCTGCTGCTGCACTGTCAGCTGCTGCTGCTGCTGCTGTAGCACTGTCAGCTGCTGCTGCTGCTGTAGCACTGTCAGCTGTTGCTGCTGCTGTAGCACTGTCAGCTGCTGCTGCTGTACCACCATCAACTGCTGCTGCTGCTGTAGTACCGTCTGCTGCTGCTGCTGCTGTAGTACTGTCTGCTGCTGCTGTAGCATCGTCTGCTGCTGCTGTAGTACTGTCTGCTGCTGCTGTAGCATCGTCTGCTGCTGCTGCTGCTGCTGTAGCACTGTCAGCTGCTGCTGCTGCTGCTGCTGTAGCACCGTTGTTGGTGTGGCTTATTGAGAATACCAAGAAACAATTAACCCCAGAGGGTTAGCCACCCAGGATAACCCAAAAAAGTCAGTGTCATCGAAGACTGTCTAACTTATTTCCATTGGGGTCCTTAATCTTGTCTCCCAGGATGCAACCCACACCAGTCGACTAACACCCAGGTGAACAGGGAAAAACGCCTGGAACTAATGCTCATATTGGTGAATTTAAAGCCAGCAAATGTTGGTTTGAGAGATTTAAGAATCGTAGTGGCATACACAGTGTGATAAGGCCTGTTCTGGAAGAAAATGGCAAACAGGACCTACAGTACTCAGGAGGAAAAGGCACTCCCAGGACAGTGTCTCATCAGTCATTGCTGCATCTTCAATAAAGGTAAGTGTCATTTATTCTTCATTTAGTAGAGTAGTACATGCACAATATATACTGTGCATGTACTACTCTACTATTGTGCATGTATCCTTCTCTTTGTGTGTAGGAAAATGTATATTTCATGTGGTAAAAATTTTTTTTTCATACTTTTGGGTGTCTTGCACGGATTAATTTGATTTCCATTATTTCTCATGGGGAAAATTCATTCGCATAACGATAATTTCACATAACAATGAGCTCTCATGAACGGATTAATATCGTTATGTGGGGGTCCACTGTATATGTGGTGGCGGCGGCGGCCGATGAGTGTTTGTCTGGAGACAGGACAAAATACCCCTTGAATATTTCGCTATCAACTCTACAGCTTATTTATCTATCACAGTTCATCTAATATGAAATAATAAACAATATAAATAACACAGAAGCCTGATATGTACTCTAGAACGAATAAAATATGCCATTATGTAACAGGTGGAGGCGGCCACAACCGCTCCCTCTATGTTGTGGTAAACACTGCCATGTAGTGACGGCCTTTTGAAGCCGTCTATTATTATCATTATTATTATGTAGTACATTATTATTATATATGTATTATATTATTATTCTTATTGTATTATATTATTATATGTACTATTATTATTATACGTATTATTATACAATTATTATTATTACAATATAAATAACTTGTAATTTTTATTCACACAAAAATGTAAGATTTACTGCTATGCCTTATTGCAATAATTGTATAAATAATGTCAACCCATTCACAACTGCATATTGGAATGGACAGTGAAGTCATTTGTTTACTCTTGAACATAGCCCAAACAATCGAACAGTTCTCCTGTGTTGAGCTCAATTTCAAGGTACTTTTCATCGTGAAAGCTATCAAAATCATACCTATTTCTGTAATATACGTATCTCCCATTCTATCAAATGAGACAAAAAAAAACGAGAATACTACCATGAAAACCATACAAAAATACCGCTAAAGAGTGACTAATTGCTGAGAAGTGAACTCCATTATTTATGCTTAGATTTCTTTCATTTTTGGTGTACATTAAGAAGCATCTTTCCATCATATATTGCTCAAGTTTCAATAAGATAGTCCAACAAACAAATGAGATACAATTCTCTAGATCAAGAGCAAGAGCCCCTCACCAGTGTCAAGGAACCTGCCTTGAGGTCTGCTCACTTATGGAAATTTTGCTCGCATATGGAAACAAAAAATCGACCCATCGACTGCTCATATTTGGAAAAACTCGCACGTGGATGTGCTCGCAAGCAGAGGTTCCACTGTATTACAACATGTCATTATACAGCAGAAAATAATGTTGGATTACAGTTGTGCAAGGCCTTTGTATGCCCTTCATCTGAAAAGTACATATTGAGTCGAGAAGAAAAGATGTTCAGTAATAGAGCTAGTTGATTAGAAAAAGTGTGTTCAGTAAGGTAGATTTTGTGCGCAATTTCAAGATTTTTACCTAACCCTACTCCACCTTACTTCCTCTCATTTGTATTAAGTTTAAATAAGATTGTAAAACAGTTAACCACTTCTTGTCTAGTTGTAAGTATAGTTACTATGTACTATTATTTTATCTAGTTTTAATTAGTTAGTATGTATTAGGATTAGTCTGCCCAAAATGCCTTAGCATGATAGTGGCTATCTTTGTTCTTAGCAAATCAAAATTATAATTCCACATTGTAACCTTTACAAAGAAATAAACTTTACTAATAGATCTTCTCTGTCAAAATGGCTAAAAGAATAAAAAAAAATGTTAGATTCAGTCATGGTAGCAGATTTAGTACCTTGCTAATTACTGATAGTAGAAATGAGCTGTATTTTAAATAAATGAGTAATTAGGCCAGTCATATACAGTACACTGCTAAGTTATGCACCATTTTAAAAATGTGTTGTTTCCATTTTTTCCACTTCATTTTTTTCACATTATTTTACTTTACTTTAGGAGTGCAGTAAGAGAGAGGAAGAGCTTAGCGACAAAGAGAGAACATCACTTATTTACACCAATCAGTTTGAAAGTCTTCATGCCCAAGTTTCAGATCTTAATACAATGGTATGTATCCACATTCTTAATATTTTGTTGAATTATTGCAATAGAAGGTTAATTAACATGACTATTAAATTCCTAAAAATTTACATGTTATTTAATTTAATGCTAACTAATCAAAATAACATACATACCTGCAAAAAATGCCAAACAACTTTCTTACAATATTCTTGAATGTTTAGAATGACACAGTTTATCTTACCTTACATTCTATTGTTCAGTATAGCATTTGAAGAGTGTGGGAAGGGTTAATGTGGGCCCACTTGGCTGTGTTTGGTTGTAGTAAGGTTTATCAACTGGCATACACATAGTAGTCAGTATCAGTGGGCTTCTTAATGTTGTGGGTTTATAGGACAATGGAATGCTGCTCCATTATATGAATGAATGTATCAAAATTTTTCTTCAAAAAACTCAAAACCTCTATAGCACTCACTGTCCAACTTAACAGTTCACAGAAGAGACTAAATAGCCTATGGCTTACAGATAGCATCCTTAAATGAAAAACAGTTCAGACTGGGCTTAATCCTTAAACTGTCCAAACAGATCTATGTTTTCACTGCCAGTGTTCCGAATATTTAAAAAAAAGAAAAAATTAAGAGGGCAATTTTCTGTGTGTAATAAGACCAAAAAAAAAAAAAAAAATTAGGATCAGTACTTACTGAGATATAAGACTGCAAAGTTGGTGGTGGATGCTCACCTGATGGCAACATGGAGCCCTGATGCTTGCAGAAATATTGTTGATATTAATTTTTTTCTCTTTTTTGTTTTATGTAATTTTTATGCTCTGATAATTACAATTTATAATACAGTAGACTGTTGTTTAACGTGATTTTGTTTGGCACATTTTGGTTATAGTACTATTGAAGAATTGCGGCATATTTTTGTATAACACTACATAAAATTAACTAAACATTTTCAGTTTGCGGGAGGGGAAAAAATTTGGAGCGTCCTTTATTTTTGTGTGTGGATTGAGTTTAGATCATTTAATTGCCACATCTTAAATGAGCCAAGGAATCATGGCACCCAGTAGGCATACAAGTATTGCTAAAAGTGGCAAGAAAAGGTATAAGTGTTGAAGTCTTAGAATTAATGAAGAAAATAGAGATATTAGACAAGAGATAGCCTGTGGTCGTAATGAAGCATAACTTTGTGCACATAAAAAGAATGAGGTAAGTATGAGTTTGTGATGACTGACTCACTGTGTTACTGACTGACTGACTGTATGACTGACTTGACTATTTTGCTAACTGACTGTATTACTGACTTACTGACTTGACTGACTGACTGTATTATAATGTACTGCAGGGTAAAGCACAACAGAAATCCATTACAGAATTTATGCACACTCCAATACAACCATCGACTTCAGTACCAGAACCTCTGTCATCCACTTAAGCCCAGTAGGGCCAAAGCATAACTCTCCACTCTCCACAATCATCCACAAACACCAGCACCCACAATTTAAGGTAAAAAATACTATTATTTCTGTTACATTTGTAATCTTAAGCAGTAAAAACAACATAATACATCATGACAATGAACTACAATTACATCTTCACTTTTATGTTTGTAAGATGTTGGTCTAAGAAAAAGTTTGGCTTTTTGGGGGTCCCCAGGAACGTAACCCTATTTTTCCCTCAAGTTCTTCAGTTTGTCTAACATGGTTTTAACTACCACAGCATTTTCAGGAACATAACTACCGTGTTAAACAACAGTCTACTGTAGTTGTGATTTCACAGCCAATCTTTGTTCTGACACTAATATTAGGTAATATTAGGTGCTGAAATAGTACTCAAATAGTCACAAACACACTGACATGTGAAAATTTTCAACTGCCTTGGTCATTTACTATTGTCTAGAACTACATACAAAGTATTTATAGGTCCCAGCAATGTTTTAGACACGCTGGAGTATATATGAAGCATGGTGTATTATTACTGTGAGATGAGTGTCACTCCACTGCTGACATTGCAGCAGTGGAATGACACTTGATGATCATGCACTGCTCCAGGGAACCCTGGCTTTATTTTTCACTGTTAAACACAAACATGTATGTCCATCTGTCTAGCTCTGCTTATCTGTCTTTGTGTGTGTGTGTTTCTGTCTGCCTGTGTGTGTGTCTGTCTTTCCGTGTGCTTGTCTCTGTGTCTCAGAGAGTGGCTCGTAAACTTACAGGAATTATACATGATGCAGAGTCATCACGTCTGATTCCTGATCAAGTGAAAATGCATATTACTTGCCAGTCATTCTTATTATGTCTTATATCTACAAGCGCTAGGTAATTTACACTATATATAATAACTGTACAGTGGACCCCTGGATTACATAATTAATCCATTCCAGAGAGAGTGACTTATCCCAAATCTGACTTATTCTGAATTAATTTTCCCCATAAGAAATAATGGAAATCCAATTAATCCGTTTCAGACACCCAAAAGTATTAAAAAAATGTTTTCTACATGAAATATACATTTACCTACACAGAAAACAATGATGCATGAAGAATGAAACAGTAATAACATTACACTTACCTTTATTGAAGACATGGTGATGTATGGAAGATGGGAGGAGGGGAGAGGATGGAGTTTACAGTTATTTGGATGGGGAATCCCCTTCCATAAAGACTCAGGTACCAAGTCCTTATCCTGGGTTACTTCCCTTCTTTGTTTTTTAATGCCACTAGGACCAGCTTGAGAGTCACTGGACCCCTGTCACTCAAGATAGTGTTCCAGAGAGGTCTGTTTCTGGCATATGTTAGGAATTATGTTGGGAGACACAAGATATTCCTTCAATATGATACCAATATCAACTCTACGGCTTATTTATCCAGCACAGTTCATCCAGTATGACATTATAAAAATATTAATAACACAGACACATGATATATACTCTAGAATTAATAAAATATTATATTAACTCTTTCAGAGTACGTGCCGTAGATCTATGGCTTTACGTTCAGGGTGCAAACCGTAGATCTACGCCATGAGCTCAGCTCTCTCTGATAAGCTGTGAGTGGTAAATTTGGGCCTAGATATGAGAGAATACATCTATGTGGTATGTGTACATCACATAAAACAAATTCTGCAGCACAGTGTATAATGAGAGATAAAAAACTGAGACTGATTTTTTATTAAACAGTGACTTTGCAGTGTTTTTCATATGTTTTTTATAGTTGTATTTGCAGTTTCTTGGTCTCATTTGATAGAATAGAAGACATATTACAGAAATAGAGATGATTTTGATTGGTTTTAGCACTGGAAATGGCTTGAAACTGACCTCAAAGTAGTGGAAATGTTTAATTTTTGCTGATGTTCAAGAGTAAACAAACGACCTCACACATCTAATACATGCCAGTTGGTGGGTCTAATATACATTCACAAATATGGTGATGATATTTATCCAATTATTGCAATATTGCATAACAGTAAATCTTCTATTTTTTGGTTTGAATAAAAATTCATTATGTGAATAAAAAATCAAAATGGAATCAATTTGTAAAGCCTCAAAATGTAACTAATGAAGAGAGGAAATGTTAGTTTAGTGCCAGGAATACCTACATTGTTTATTCTGGACCCTATTTTGAACTTTGTGTTAAATTGGCGAAATTACCAATTTCCGGTCACTTTATTTTGTAGTTGAAGCAGTTGACTTGGCGATTTCTTGTGTTCAATCGATAGAATAGAAGTAATACTAGTGAAATAGCTAAGAATTTGGTCAACTGGAATAATGTAATTGGCCTAAAATAGGAGTCAAAGTCGGCAAAATCGCCAATTCGTAAATATCGCTGACACATCAAAATTCGCGAGAGCATAATTTCGTCAATTTTCCATCAAATTTCATACTTTTTGTTTTATTGCCTTCAGAAAAAGATTCTGTACCATTTCATTAGAAAAAATAACAAAATTTTTTTTTTTTAAATTCTTGGACCCTGAAAGGGTTAAGAATGTCACGAGTGGTGGTGCATTGTTTGTTGTTGGGTGTATAAGGGCCACTGAAAGATAAACCTTACATAGAGGTGGTGAAGACAGCAGTAGAGGCAGCTGTGTTAGTCAGTAGCCCTATATACCTCCAACTACAATGGAGGAATCAGTTTCATGCTGTCCTTTTTCTTTCGATTAATCACTTAACTTACTTGCTACACTGTTAATGCTACACTTTATCGCTGGCTGGCAGTATAGCCTTTATCGACTCCTGCTGCTTTAGTATCGTACATATTGCAGAATCACTGAAAAAGGCACATTCTCCCGTCTCTCTCAGCCCTTTACCAAAGGGCTGGCTGGCAGTAGAAGCTTTCTTTGGGCCCATGGTGGCTTATTTAGCAGTTACAAGCACTAAAAAGATTGGAATAATACAAAATGTATCGTATGAACGCGTAGGATCGTCCTCACTGGCTGTACATGGAGTGTCGAGGCCGCTCAGGCCGTGCAGACACGTTCCGGGCGAATGACTTATACAGAGTTCAGGGACATTCACTGCGCCAATATTTTGACAAAAAAACGTTACTTATTCTGAATACAGTGGTCCCTCGATAATCGTAAGGCTCGATAGTCGTAATTTTCGAAAATTGTAACGATATTTTCTTCAAAACATTGGCTCGCTAATCGTAGTTTGACTCGCGAATAGTCATTCGTCTGGGATGCGTACTCACTTTGGCTGGGAAGGGAGGCCGCCCCGGCCTCCCTTCCCATCCAGTGTGCCATTGTTTACCAGTGAGCGACAGTTCCCTCACTTGCTCATACGAAATATTTCATAATATTCCATTCATTTTAGTGCTTGCAACTACTAAATAAGCTACCGTGGCTCCAAAGAAAGCTCCTAGTGCCAAGTCTTTGGTAAAGAAGGTGAGAAATACGATTGAATTTAAGAAAAACATCATTGAACAATATGAAAGTGGCGTACATATGCTGAACTGGCCAGGATGTATAACAAACCCCATGCAACCATAGCTTCCATTGTGGCCAAGAAAAAGGATATCAAGTTAGCTGTTGTTGCAAAGGGGGTAAATATGCTGACAAAAATGAGATCACCAGTACTCAAAGATGTTGAGAAGTTATTATTGGTGTGAACAAACAAGAAACAATTATCAGGAGATAGTCTTATGACGTCGATTATTTGTGAGAAGTCTAGGCAGTTGCATGACGATTTGGTAAAGAAATTGCCTGCAATGAGTACTGATATTTGTGAATTTAAGGCCAGCAAAGGATGGTTTGAGAAATTTAAGAACCGTAGTGGCATACACAGTGTGGTAAGGCATGGTGAGACTGCCAGTTCGGACCAAAAAGCGGCTGGAAAATATGTGCATGAATTCAAGGAGTACATAGAGGCTGAAGGACTAAAACCTGAACAAGTGTTCAATTGTGACGAAACAGGCCTCTTTTGGAAGAAAATGCCAAAGAAGACCTACGTTACTCAGGAAGAAAAGGGACTGCCAGGACACAAACCTATGAAAGACAGGCTGATGCTCATGTTCTGTGCTAATGCTAGTGGGGATTTCAGAGTGAAGCCATAACTAGTGTACCATTCCGAAAATCCCAGAGTGTTCAGGAAAAACAATGTTATGAAGAGTAAATTGTGTGTGTTTTGGAAATCTAATAGTAAGGCATGGGTCACGAGGGAAATTTTCGTCGAGTGGTTCAATGAAGTGTTTTGCCCTAGTGTGAAGAATTACCTCCTGGAAAAGAAAATGGATCTCAAGTGCCTCCTAATAATGGACAATGCACCTGCTCATCCTCCAAACTTGGATGACCTAATTTTGGAGGAGTTTGGGTTCATCACAGTAAAGTTCTGTGCAATGTTTCAAAGGTGCTTTAATGTGACCTCAGACACTCACTTGACCCTAAGAGATTTTTGGAAAGATAACTTCAGCATCCTCCATTGTATAAGCCTTATAGGTAAGGCTTGGGAGGTAGTGACTACCAGGACTTTGAACTCTGCTTTGGAGAAAATTGTGGCCAGATTGTGTCCACAAGAGGGATTTTGAAGGGTTTGAGGCGGCCCCTGATGAGCCTATGTCAGTTGTTAAATCCATTGTGGCACTGGGGAGTTCCATGGGGTTGGATGTGAGTTTGGAGGATGTGGAAGAGTTGGTGGAGGACCACAACGAAGAGCTAACCACTGAGGAGCTGCAAGAGCTTCAGCAGGAGGAGCAACAGATTGCAGCTCAGAATCTTGCTGCAGAGGAGGAGGAAGAGAGATGGAAGAAGTTGCCTTCTTCAGAAATTAAGGAGATTTTTGAAATATGGGGTAAGATAGAAAGATTTATGGAGAAACATCACCCTGACAAGGCTGTTGCAAGCCATGTTGGCAACATGTACGCTGACAAAGTCTTGGCCCATTTTAGGGAGGTGTTAAAGAGATGCCAGAAACAGAGCTCTCTAGACAGTTATTTTGCTAGACAGGACTCCAGTGAATCTCAAGGTGGTCCTAGTGGCATTAAGAAACAGAGAAGAGAAGTAACCTCAGAAAAGGACTTGGTGCCTTAGGTGTTGATGGAAGGGGATTCCCCTTCCAAAGAGTAACTAATGCAATCTGTCTCCTCCTCCAGTCTTTCATACACTAAGAAGAATCACCAATAAAGGTAAGTGTTATGCTGTTAATGTTTCATTCATCATGTCCCATTGTATTGTTTATATACTACATCTATATTTCATGTAAAAAATTTTTTTGTTTTAGTACTTCTGAGTGTCAGGAACGGATTAATTGTATTTACATTATTTCTTATGGGGAAAATTGATTCGAAAATCGTAAATTTCGATAATAGTCACTTCCAGGAACGGATTAATTATGATAAACGAGGGACCACTGTATTACTTATTCCCATGACGACTTAATCCGGGGGTCCACTGTACTTATGTACCTGTGTGTGTGTGTGTGTGTGTGTGTGTGTGTGTGAGAGAGAGAGAGAGAGAGAGAGAGAGAGAGAGAGAGAGAGAGAGAGAGAGAGAGAGAGAGAGAGAGACAGAGACAGAGAGAGAGAGATAGAGACAGAGACAGAGAGAGAGAGAGAGACAGAGACAGAGAGAGACAGAGACAGAGAGAGACAGAGACAGACAGAGACAGAGAGAGACAGAGACAGAGAGAGACAGAGACAGACAGAGACAGAGAGAGACAGAGAGAGACAGAGACAGAGAGAGACAGAGACAGAGAGAGACAGAGACAGAGAGAGACAGAGAGAGACAGAGACAGAGAGAGACAGAGACAGAGAGAGACAGAGACAGAGAGAGACAGAGACAGAGACAGAGAGAGACAGAGACAGAGAGAGACAGAGACAGAGAGAGACAGAGACAGAGATATAGACAGAGAGAGACAGAGACAGAGATATAGACAGAAATAGACACAGATACAGACAGAGAGACAGCCATAGTCAGCCAGTCATCCAGCTGGCCAGCCTGCCGAATACGTACACATGTTCGAGAATCTGTGCTCTTTACTTAGGGAGAGGTTATGGGACAATCTTGCAGGATGACACTACCGGTGGTATCAAAACTGAAAGGATGTTGCACAAATGTTGCGCATGGGTTATTATCGAGGTTTTTGATATGTCCTCGACCATTTGTGGCCACATCCATCTCAAAGCCACTAAACTCTGGGTCACCATCACTTTCCTCTTAAAAGGGGAGTGCTAATATGACATGACATCAGTGTATCCCTGGTGTTTGCCATGCTATTTGCTCTAGCTGGCACTCATTTGAACTGGTGCTTCCACCAGGTACAAAGTGGTCTCAGATTTTTTTTATACTGCGCATCCTGAGTGTTAAGACCCATTCTGTACTGACCAGGCATCTCAGGCCAATTGTGCCAAATTTGCAGGCAGGAAAAATAAAATATTGATCTACGTTTGGAGCGCTAGTGGTACTAACATAGATCTTCGTTTGGACAGTTAAGGGGTTAATAACAAAAGAATGGAAAAAATGATATACGTATGTCAGTACTTACTAATCTAATACAGAACTCAAAACAGCTGTATTATGCAAACAGATTTAATGAAATATGAAAGGTGCAGTAACAGCAACAATGAGATTTGCCATTCTTACTACTTAGTATTTTTAGTGCTTATGTTAGCTAGGGTACAGGGTACCTTTAGACAAGCTTGAACAAACAAAACACAAAGCTCACTCAATTCACATGTTTCTCATGAACTCTGGCAAGTTGTTATACAATACCACCCCATTTATGCAGCAGGTTAGGTTCTAGGCTACCACCGTAAAGTGGAAATCGCCATAAAATTAATCATTTTTTCATTTATAAATTCATAACATGCTTACACTATCACATATTAATTAACCCTTTGAGGGTCGAGACCCTTGATCCTAAACTCCCACCCAGGGTCGAAAAATATATATATATAAAAAAAAATTTTTTTACCAAAATCTTAAGACTATTTTTTGTGGGTGTTTTATTAAAAAAAATGCGATCAATACTTACCAAGATATAGAGGTGTGAAGTTGACAAAGTGAACTACTTACGGCAACATCAGGGACTGCCAGTCACTTGGTAATGTTGTATCTACTTTTATTCTACTTTTATCTTTTATGTTTTAATATTTTATTTTTTTCAAGTAACTTTTATGGCCTGTGAGACCAATATAAGGCATATTGTATATATATTCACTCTTTGTATACTGCACAGTAACTGCACAAACATTGACAGGTGAACATTTTCACCTACCTTAGTCACATACTATAGTCTAGAAATATATGCATAGTATTTTTAGGTCCCAGCAATGTTTTGGATATGCAGGAGTATATAATAATAATTGGGGAGGATGGAAGAAGTGAATGTTTTCAGATATTTGGGAGTTGACGTGTCAGCGGATGGATTTATGAAGGATGAGGTTAATCATAGAATTGATGAAGGAAAAAAGGTGAGTGGTGCATTGAGGTATATGTGGAGTCAAAAAACGTTACCTATGGAGGCAAAGAAGGGAATGTATGAAAGTACAGTAGTACCAACACTCTTATATGTGTGAAGCTTGGGTTGTGAATGCAGCAGCGAGGAGGCAGTTGGAGGCAGTAGAGATGTCCTGTCTAAGGGCAATGTGTGGTGTAAATATTATGCAGAAAATTCAGAGTGTGGAAATTAGGAGAAGGTGTGGAGTTAATAAAAGTATTAGTCAGAGTGCTGAAGAGGGGTTGTTGAGGTGGTTTGGTCATTTAGAGAGAATGGATCAAAGTAGAATGACATGGAGAGCATTTAAATCTGTAGGAGAAGGAAGGCGGGGTAGGGGTCATCCTCGTAAAGTTTGGAAGGAAGGGGTAAGGGAGGTTTTGTGGGCGAGGGGCTTGAACTTCCAGCAGGTGTACATGAGCGTGTTCGATAGGAGTGAATGGAGACGAATGGTATTTGGGACCTGATGATCTGTTGGAGTGTGAACAGGGTAATGTTTAGTGAAGGGATTCAGGGAAACTGGTTATTTCTATATAGCTGGACTTGAGTCCTGGAAATGGGAAGTACAATGCCTGCACTCTAAAGGAGGGGTTTGGGGATATTAGCAGTTTGGAGGGATATGTTGTGTACAGTGGACCCTCGCATACCGTTGGCATCACATAACGTTAAATCCGCATACCAATACATTTTATCACTAAAATTTTGCCTCGCATACCGCTAAAAAACTCGCTCAACGCTATTCGTCTGAGATGAGTCTAATGTGCGGCCTGAGCCAGCCTCACATGTTCCGCCGGTGGCATTGTTTACAAGCCAGCCTCCGTGGCAACATCCAAGCATACAATCGGAAAATTTCGTATTATTACAGCGTTTTTGGTGATTTCATCTGCAAAATAAGTGACCATGGTCCCCAAGAAAGCTTCTAGTGCTAACCCTGTGGTAAAAAGGGTGAGAAATACTATCATACCACAGTCTGCTGCTGCACCACGGTCAGCTGTTGCTGGACCAGTCAGCTGTTGCTGGATCAGTCAGCTGCTGCTGCACCATGATCAGCTGTTGCTGGACCAGTCAGCTGTTGCTGGATCAGTCAGCTGCTGCTGCACCATGATCAGCTGTTGCTGGATCAGTCAGCTGCTGCTGCACCATGATCAGCTGTTGCTGGATCAGTCAGCTGCTGCTGCACCACGATCAGCTGTTGCTGGATCAGTCAGCTGCTGCTGCACCACGATCAGCTGTTGCTGCACCAGTCAGCTGTTGCTGGATCAGTCAGCTGCTGCTGCACCACGATCAGCTGTTGCTGGACCAGTCAGCTGTTGCTGGATCAGTCAGCTGCTGCTGCTCCACGATCAGCTGTTGCTGGACCAGTCAGCTGTTGTTGGATCAGTCAGCTGCTGCTGGATCAGTCAGCTGCTGCTACACCACAATCAGCTGTTGCTGGACCAGTCAGCTGTTGCTGGATCAGTCAGTTGCTGCTGCACCACGATCAGCTGTTTCTGGACCAGTCAGCTGTTGCTGGATCAGTCAGCTGCTGCTGCACCACGATCAGCTGTTGCTGAACCAGTCAGCTGTTGCTGGATCAGTCAGCTGCTGCTGCACCATGTTCAGCTGTTGCTGGACCAGTCAGCTGTTGCTGGACCAGTCAGCTTCTGCTGGATCACAGTCAGCTGCTGCTGGATCACGGTCAGCTGCTGCTGGATCACGGTCAGCTGCTGCTGCACCACGGTCAGCTGCTGTTGCACCACCATCAGCTGTTTCTGAATATGACTCGTCCCGAATCTGTCCCGAACCTGTCCGTCCAGCCTGAACGCCTGCCTTGCTGTCATTGTTTACAAGCCAGGGTGGCTGGTTGCATGCATACATTCGATACATTTTGTATTATTCCATTATTTATAGTGTTTGTAACTGCTAAATAAGTCACCATGGGCCCAAAGAAAGCTTCTAGTGCCAACCCTGTGGTAAAAAGGGGCGATAAATACTATCGTACCACAGTCAGCTGCTGCTGCACCACGGTCAGCTGTTATTGGACCAGTCAGCTGTTGCTGCACCACGGTCAGCTGTTATTGGACCAGTCAGCTGATGCTGCACCACGGTCAGCTGTTATTGGACCAGTCAGCTGTTGCTGCACCACAGCTGCTGCTGCACCATGGTCAGCTGTTGCTGCACCACAGCTGCTGCTGCACCATGGTCAGCTGTTGCTGAACCACAGCTGCTGCTGCACCATGGTCAGCTGTTGCTGCACCATAGTCAGCTGTTTCTGCACCACAGCTGCTGCTACACCATGGTCAGCTGTTGCTGCACAGCTGCTACTGCACCATGGTCAGCTGTTGCTGCACCACAGCTGCTGCTGCACCATGGTCAGCTGTTGCTGCACCACAGCTGCTGCTGTGCCATGGTCAGCTGTTGCTGCACCACAGTCAGCTGTTGTTGCTGCACCACCATCAGCTGTATTACTCGAAGATGTGGAGAGAGTGTTGTTGGTGTGGCTTAACGTGAAACAATTACCAAGAAACGATTAACCCCGGAGGGTTTGCCCCCCAGGATATCCCAAGAAAGTCGGTGCATCATCGAGGACTGTCTGACTTATTTCCATTGTGGTCCTTAATCTTGTCCCCCAGGATGCGACCCACGACAGTCAACTAACACCCAGGTGAACAGGAAAAAATGCCTGGAACTATTGCTCATATTGGTGAGGTTAGTGGGGAGGATGTGGAAGAGTTGGTGGAGGAGGACAGTGAAGAACTAACCGCTGATGAGCTGCTAGATCATTTTCAACAGCAAGAGGCCAGACCTGAGGAAACTGCTCCAGAGGAGGGGAGAGAGAAATTGAGGAAGTTGCCTACTTCAAAGATTAAGGAAATGTGTGCGATGTGGCTTAAAGTGCAAACCTTTATGGATGAAAATCACCCTCACACAGCTATTGCAAGCCGTGCTGGTGACTATTACACTGACGATGTTGTGAAACACTTTAGGAAAGTCATAAAGGAACGAGAGGTACAGGCCTCTCAGGACAGATATGTTGTGCGACAGAGGTCCAGTGACTCAAGCTGGTCCTAGTGGCATTAAAAGAAGAAAGGAAGTAACCCCGGAAAAGGACTTGACACCTCAAGTCCTAATGGAAGAGGATTCCCCTTCTAAACAATAAGACCATCCACACTCTCCCCTCCTCCCATCCCATCAGTCATCACCAGATCTTCAATAAAGGTAAGTGTCATGTAACTGTGCATGTCTTCTTCAGTTTGTGTGTATTAAAATTAATATTTCATTTGGTAAATTTTTTTTTTCATACTTTTGGGTGTCATGCACGGATTAATTTGATTTCCATTATTTCTTATGGGGAAAATTAATTCGCATAACGATAATTTCGCATAACATTGAGCTCTCAGGAACGGATTAATAGCGCTATGCGAGGGTCCACTGTATCTTTATACGTATATGCTTCTAAACTGTTGTGTTCTGAGCACCTCTGCAAAAACAGTGATTATGTGTGAGTGAGGTGAAAGTGTTGAATGATAATGAATGTATTTTCTTTTTGGGGATTTTCTTTCTTTTTGGGTCACTGTGCTTCGGTGGGAAATGGCCGACTTGTTGAAAAAAAAAAAATCTTTCTTCTTCTTCTTTAAATGTACCAGCCGTATCCTACTGAGGTGGTGTGGCCCAAGAGGAAAAACTAAAGTTTCTCCTTTTAAATTTAGTAATATATACAGGAGAAGGGGTTACTAGCCCCTTGCTTCTGGCATTTTAGTCGCCTCTTACGACACACATGGCTTACAGAGGAAGAATTCTGTTCCACTTCCCCATGGAGATAAGAGGAAATAAACAAGAACAAGAATTAGAAAGAAAATGGAAGAAAACCCAGAGGGGTGTGTATATATATATATATACGTATGTATTTATATATATATATATATATATATATATATATATATATATATATATATATATATATATATATATATATATATATATATATATATATATATGTGTATATATATATGCATATGCTTGTATACCTATGTGTAGTGTGACCTAAGTGTAAGTAGAAGTAGCAAGACGTACCTGTAATCTTGCATATTTATGAGACAGACAAAAGACACCAGCACTCCTACCATCATGTAAAACAATTACAGGCTTTTGTTTTACACCCACTTGGCAGGAAGGTAGTACCTCCCTGGGCGGTTGCTGTCTATCAACCTACTACCTACATATTACGTACATATTATGCATTATTGTTATTATTTAGGGAACTGAAGCTCTATCGTTATTATGATAATACAGTAGACCGCCATTGAAGAATTGCTGCACAATTTCATGTAACATGTCGTATAATTAATTTAACCCTTTCAGGGTCCAAGGCCCAAATCTGGAGTCACGCACCAGTGTCCAAGAATTTTCAAAAAAAAAATTTGTTATTTTTTCTTATGGAATCGTAGAGAATGTTTTTGTGAAGGTAATAAAACAAAAAGTACGAAATTTGGCGGAAAATTGACGAAATTATGCTCTCGCAAATTTTGATGTGTCAGCGATATTTACGAATCGGCGATTTTGCCGACTTTGACTCCCATTTTAGGCCAATTACATTATTCCAATCAACCAAATTCTTAGCTATTTCACTAGTATTACTTCTATTCTATCGATTGAGCACAAGAAATCGCCAAGTCAACTGTTTCAACTACAAAATAAAGTGATCGGAAATTGTTAATTTGGCCAATTTAACACAAAGTTCAAAATATTCCAATTTCAAAATAGGGTCCAGAATGAACAATGTAGGCATTCCTGGCACTAAACTAACATTTCCTCTGTTCATTAGTTATGTTTTGAGGCTTTACAAATAAATTCCATTTTGATTTTTTATTCACATAATGAATTTTTATTCACACCAAAAAATAGAAGATTTACTGTTATGCAATACTGTAATAATTGTATAAATATCATCACCATATTTGTGAATGTATATTAGACCCACCAGCTGACGTGTATTAGACGTGTGAGGTCGTTTGTTTACTCTTGAATATCGGCAAAAATTTAACATTTCTGCTACTTTGAGCTCAGTTTCAAGCCATTTCCAGTGCTAAAACCAATCAAAATCATCTCTATTTCTGTAATATGTCTTCCAGTCTATCAAATGAGACCAAGAAATCGCAAATACAACTATAAAAAACATACGAAAAAACACTGCAAAGTTGCTGTTTTAATCGAAAAATCATGATTTAATTTTTTTTCTCTCATTATACACAGTGTGCTGCAGGATCTGTTTTATGTGGTGCACACATACCACATAGATGTATTCTCTCATATCTAGGCCCAAATGTACCACTCACAGTTTATCAGAGTGAGCTGAGCTCATGGCGTAGATCTACGGTTTGGACCCTGAACGTAAAGCCGTAGATCTACGGGACGGACCCTGAAAGGGTTAACATGGTTCAGTTTGTGGGAAGCAAAAAAAAATTCTCTTTTGCTCAAGCAACTGCCTTGTTGTGGAGCAACCAGGGAGCCATCCCCTACCACTCCCTGACACCTCCCCACCATCCCAGCATTCGTAATTCATACGTATCCAGTCTTTCTCTGCTACAAGGCAGCTGTCTTTGTCAATTGTGTTATGATATTTTAATTACTATATCTTGTATCTGCCAAGCAATCATGACACCCAGTAGCTATACTAGTGTTGCTGAAAGTGGCACGAAGAGGTATAAGCACTTTAGTCTTAGAATTAACAAAGATATTAGACAGGAGATAACCTGTAGCTGTAATTGAAGTGTTACTTTGTACACAGAAAAAGAGGTTAACATGAGTTTGTGTGACTGACTGAATGACTGAAGGACTTGACTGACTTACTGAATGACTTGACTGACTTACTGAGTGACTTGACTGACTTACTGAATGACTAGACTGACTTACTGAATGACTAGACTGACTTACTGAATGACTAGAGTGACTTACTGAATGACTAGACTGACTTACTGAATGACTAGACTGACTGACTGGACTGACTTACTGAGTGATTTGACTGACTTACTGAGTGACTTAACTGACTTACCGAGTGACTTGACTGTAATAATATTTTATTATTGCTAAGAAGAAAAAGAGAATGATTTCCATGGAATTAAAGTATGAATTCATAGATAAACAAGTGAGGTGTCCAGGTTTTGGGTTGAGTGGGAAGAGGGAGGGGGGAGCTGGCTCGTAACTCAAATGTTGGTTCGTAACTCAGAGCAAAAAATCGACCCAGGGATGGCTCGTATCTCAAAAAACTCATAAGTTGGGGTACTTGTAAGTCAAGGTTCCACTGTAAACAGTAGACTGTCATTTAACACGGTAGTTACGTTCCTGAAAACACAGTGTTAGGTAAAACCGTGTTAGATGAACTGAAGATCTAATGGGAAAAGTAGGGTTATGTTCCTGAGAGCCCCAAAAAAGCCAAACAACTTTTTTTAGGCCTCCACATCTTACAAAAATAAAAGTGAAAATGTAATTGTAGTTCATTGTTATGATGTATTATGTTGTTTTTACTGCTTAAGACTACAAATGTAACAGAAATAATAGTATTTCTTACCTTAAATTGTGGGTGTTGGTGTTTGTGGATGACTGTGAAGAGAGTGGAGAGTTATGTTGTGGCGCTACTGGGCTGAGGTTGATGGTATAGGTTCTGGTATTGAAGTTGATGGTTTTACTGGAGTGTCTAACTTTACATCATTCAATCAAGTGATTCAGTCAGTCAAGTGACTCAGTAAGCCTCAAATCATTCAGTAAGTCAGTCAAGTCATTCAGTAAGTCAGTCAAGTCATTCAGTAAGTCAGTCAAGTGATTCAGTAAGTCAGGAGACTGCACTGTTGGCCTTGCTACTGGCAAGACACAGTTGCTCCTCACCTCAAGAAGTGTCCCTGTGATTCCCGTTGGGGAGGGGAACCTCTACCTCATCGTCCACCTATCTCAAGACGAGTTACTCTAACAGAGTCAGGATAAAATGAGCCAGTTGTACAATCAACGACTCCACCAAGTTTGCCCTTGCTGTTGCTGTCAGGGGCTTGCAAGTCAAGATCAACACCATCCTTTCCCTCCAAGAATCCTTCATTGTCATCTGTGAAGATGATATGGAGGCCGAGAAACTGTTGACTACATCTTCCCTGTCCACTCTCGACGAGCGTGGCTACAGAATCCTGTCCTCTCCAGCCTTAAGGGCTAAGAGGACTGTTTTTCTGAAACGACTGGACAAACTGATTACATCACAGACCACTGAAGATCTCAAAAAATCTGTTGAAGACCAGAACCCTTGGGCTACAGTGGAAAGCATTACCAAGATTCCCATGGCCTCATCCATGCTAAAAAATCACTTTTACCGACATCACGATGGCTGCCCAAGCTATGGCTGAGGGACTAGCCATCTACTACTACTTCATAAACGCCAACCACATCGAAGCCGAGTGATACCATCATATCACTCAATGCTGGAGCTGCTGCTCATACCTTCACTCTACAAAAGACTGCCCCACCAAGGACAAGAAGTTTTGCTCCACTTGTGGATCTGAAGGCCATGACTCCAAGACATGCCACTGCTCCACTCAAATGTTTAAACTGCTGAGAAATCATGAAAAAGAACATTGAAGCAGAACAGAAGAAATCACCATCCAGATCACCCACCAATGCTACTATCGCCAAACTCCAGGCTGACATCACCAAACTCCTGAAATCAACCCAACACTCCACCACCAGTACTTCTCCACCTGCATGTGACTACAAAAATTCAGTACTGTCTGCTGTATGCACACATGCAGAACATGGCTTCTTCAGGATCTTTAACACGACTATCAGTGAACTTTTCAGACTGAACAGCATGCCTGCATTCACCTTCCCAGACTCTCCACCTTCTGCCGATATCATCAGGCTCACCCAAGCACCAGTCAATATCACCACTACTGAAAACACAACGCAAGACTCGCACAACACCATCACTGCCTCAGACCAATCAGCAATCTCCAATGACCCACCCAAGACCTCCACCACCACAGCCACCGACCTAAGTTCTGCACCTCCACCTCAGTCACTACTGGCCAAGAAAGTCAAAGCACTCCCATTTGACAATCCTCTGCAAGAACCTGCAATACCTGTAGCACAACCGACAGTGGATAACAAAGTCAGATCCACCCTACCCATCTCCTTATTTACCAACTACCATACTCACTGTACTCTATATGTACACCAAGCTGTCCACTGCATGCAGACTGGCCAAATCAAGTACACTATCGACCTATGGTACGACCAGCCAGCTATTGATGCTATAATTGAAGACCTATGTAACGACAAAGCAAATATGGTAGAACTTGTGGTGCTCACAAAATCGACTTTTAGAAGAATCATCAATGGCTCCTTCACAGATCCGAAACTGCTATAACAACTCACTCCAGTAACTGTTGTCCACCTCTCCTCTTGGCAGTCTCCACCAGTCACAAGCCAGACCATCACTATGCAGAAAGGTGCAGTCATTCGAGCTCTCATTGCCGTCCAACATCGCCGGTGACTACTGACTCTCCAGCTCCTTATCCACGTCTCAGAGCATGCTATCCACCTAGCAACTGGGTCAAGCCCTGGTACTGTACCTCTCACTAATGCCTTTTCCTCTTGCCCACCTACTCTTCTACTATCCCCACTTCCCCGCTCCACCCCTTTGGGGTTCTTACCTATATTTAAATTCAGTTCAGTAAGTCAGTCAAGTGATTCAGTAGGTCAGTCAAGTGATTCAGTAGGTCAGTCAAGTGATTCAGTAAGTCAGTCAAATGATTCAGCAAGTCAGTCAAGTGATTCAGTAAGTCAGTCAAGTAATTCAGTAAGTCAGTCAAGTGATTCAGTAAGTCAGTCAAGTGATTCAATAAGTTAGTCAAGTTTGAAGTACGAATGCTTTGATGGTGGGGTGGTGTCGGGGGGTGGCTGGGGACGGCGGGAGGTCTCCCCAGCTGAACCACAACAAGGCGGCTGCTTGAGGAAAAGGGAAGTTTTTTTTTTTCTTGCCGCAAACTGAACCATGTTAAATTCATCGTATGACGTGTTACATAAAATTGTGCCACAATTCTTCAATCGTGCTATACCCAAATTGTGCCAAATAAACTCATGCTAAATGATGGTCTACTGTGTGTATATATATGTGTGTGTGTGTGTGTATATATATATATATATATATATATATATATATATATATATATATATATATATATATATATATATATAAATATATATATATATATATATATATATATTTTCAACAAGTCGGCCGTCTCCCACCGAGGCAGGGTGACCCAAAAAAGAAAGAAAATCCCCAAAAAGAAAATACTTTCATCATCATTCAACACTTTCACCACACTCGCACATTATCACTGTTTTTGCAGAGGTGCTCAGAATACAACAGTCTAGAAGCATATACAGTGGATCCCCGGTTAACGAACTTTTTTCATTCCAGTAGTATGTTCAGGTGCCAGTACTGACCGAATTTTTTCCCATAAGGAATATTGTGAAGTAGATTAGTCAATTTCAGACCCCCAAACATACACGTACAAACGCACTTACATAAATACACTTACATAATTGGTCGCATTTGGAGGTGATCGTTATGCGGGGGTCCACTGTACATATAAAGATACACAACATATCCCTCCAAACTGCCAATATCCCAAACCCCTCCTTTAAAGTGCAGGCATTGTACTTCCCATTTCCAAGACTCAAGTCCGACTATATGAAAATAACCGGTTTCCCTGAATCCCTTCACTAAATATTACCCTGCTCACACTCCAACAGATTGTCAGATCCCAAGTACCATTCATCTCCATTCACTCCTATCTAACACGCTCACGCACGCTTGCTGGAAGTCCAAGCCCCTCGCCCACAAAACCTCCTTTACCCCCTCTCTCCAACCCTTTCGAGGATGACCCCTACCCCGCCTTCCTTCCCCTATAGATTTATATGCTTTCCATGTCATTCTACTTTGATCCATTCTCTCTAAATGACCAAACCACCTCAACAACCCCTCTTCTGCCCTCTGACTAATACTTTTATTAACTCCACACCTTCTCCTAATTTCCACACTCCGAATTTTCTGCATAATATTTACACCACACATTGCCCTTAAACAGGACATCTCCACTGCCTCCAACCGTCTCCTCGCTGCTGCATTTACCACCCAAGCTTCACACCCATATAAAAGTGTTGGTACTACTATACTTTCATACATTCCCTTCTTTGCCTCCATAGATAACGTTTTTTGACTCCACATATACCTCAACGCACCACTCACCTTTTTTCCCTCATCAATTCTATGATTAACCTCATCCTTCATAAATCCATCCGCCGACACGTCAACTCCCAAGTATCTGAAAATATTCACTTCTTCCATACTCCTCCTCCCCAATTTGATATCCAATTTTTCTTTATCTAAATCATTTGACACCCTCATCACCTTACTCTTTTCTATGTTCACTTTCAGCTTTCTACCTTTACACACATTCCCAAACTCATCCACTAACCTTTGCAATTTTTCTTTAGAATCTCCCATAAGCACAGTATCATCAGCAAAAAGTAACTGTGTCAATTCCCATTTTGAATTTGATTCCCCAAAATTTAATCCCACCCCTCTTCCGAACACCCTAGCATTTACTTCCTTTACAACCCCATCTATAAATATATTAAACAACCATGGTGACATTACACATCCCTGTCTAAGACCTACTTTTACCGGGAAATAGTCTCCCTCTCTTCTACACACCCTAACCTGAGCCTCACTATCCTCATAAAAACTCTTTACAGCATTTAATAACTTACCACCTATTCCATATACTTGCAACATCTGCCACATTGCTCCTCTATCCACTCTATCATATGCCTTTTCTAAATCCATAAATACAATAAAAACTTCCCTACCTTTATCTAAATACTGTTCACATATATGCTTCAATGTAAACACTTGATCTACACATCCCCTACCCACTCTGAAACCTCCTTGCTCATCCACAATCCTACATTCTGTCTTACCTCTAATTCTTTCAATTATAACCCTACCGTACACTTTTCCTGGTATACTCAGTAAGCTTATTCCTCTATAATTTTTACAGTCTCTTTTGTCCCCTTTCCCTTTATATAAAGGGACTATACATGCTCTCTGCCAATCCCTAGGTACCTTCCCCTCTTTCATACATTTATTGAACAAAAGTACCAACCACTCCAACACTATATCCCCCCCTGCTTTTAACATTTCTGTCATGATCCCATCAGTTCCAGCTGCTTTACCCCATTTCATTTTACGTAATGCCTCACGTACCTCCCCCACACTTACATTCTGCTCTTCTTCACTCCTAAAAGATGGTATACCTCCCTGACCAGTGCATGAAATTACTGCCTCTGTTTCTTCCTTAACATATAAAAGTTCCTCAAAATATTCTCGCCATCTACCTAATACCTCCATCTCCCCATCTACTAACTCCCCTACTCTGTTTTTAACTGACAAATCCATATTTTCCCTTGGCTTTCTTAACTTGTTTAACTCACTCCAAAATTTTTTCTTATTTTCATTAAAATTTCTTGACAGTGGCACTCCCACTCTATCATCTGCTCTCCTTTTGCACTCTCTCACCACTCTCCTTACCTTTCTTTTACTCTCCATATATTCTGCTCTTCTTATAACACTTCTGCTTTGTAAAAACCTCTCATAAGCTACCTTTTTCTCTTTTATCACACCCTTTACTTCATCATTCCACCAATCACTCCTCTTTCCTCCTGCACCCACCCTCCTATAACCACAAACTTCTGCCCCACATTCTAATACTGCATTTTTAAAACTATTCCAACCCTCTTCAACCCCCCCATTACTCATCTTTGCACTATATATATATATATATATATATATATATATATATATATATATATATATATATATATATATATATATATATATATATATATACAGTAGGGCCCCGCTTTACGGCATTTCGCTTTACAGCATTACACTAATACAGTCATTTCAAATTATGACCAAAACTCGCTATACAGCTCCTCCCACCTGACTTTCTAATACGGTCACCGCGCCCCACCCTGTTTGTTTACATTCTCCGTGAGATCTGTAACCACTAAATCTCTCCATTTTGTCTGGAAACTCCAAAATTTCAAGTGTTTTTAAAAGTTATTTCATATTTTACATATACTCTGATAATTATACTTATGTATATCTGTACCTAAATAAACTTACATTCTGTGCTGGTGTGCAGGTACACATTAAAATCAGTGTCTTATGTCTCAAGACGTCATATTAGTAATGATAATAATAATCACCGAGTCTCATTTAAATGTCGTATATTATGTTAATATACACATTTTCATTAATCCATCTATGATATTTTTTCAATTATATAATAAACGCAATGCATAACATATAAATATGATAAATACACCCCACAGTAGAATAAATAAACATAAATATGGTATGTGGTAGCAGACGACTTGCACAAGTGACGCCATATTAGAAATAATAATAATAATAATAATAATCACCGAGTCTCATTAAATGTCTTATATTACATTAATATACACATTTTCATTAATCCATCCATGATATTTTTTTCAAAATTATATAATAAACAAGATACATAACATAAAAAGACGATAAATACACCCCACAATAGAATAAATAAACATAAATATGAGATGTGGGAGCCAAATAACTTGTACAAGTGACGGCAAGAATAACATTTTCTCTAATCTAACATAAGAGAAAATGTGTTACTGGGGGTAACTGTAGAAAATTATTCCTTTCGTATGTATGTAAGTTTATTTAGGTATGCACAAATACAGTTACATAGATTATCATACATAACAGCATATGTGTAGAGAACCCAGGATAACACAAAAAAGTCAGAGTGACTTATTTCCATTGCCTTCACTCAGAGTGTCATTTCTTCTCAAAATGATGTTACATGAGAATGGAAGCGTTCTTCTTTATTTATTCTACCATATCAATGCAAAGACAACTTGTACACAATGTAACTTGTACACAAACCAGACGTGTACACTTTGTTTGTTTACAAAACTTACCTTCGCCTGGTTTGTTTACATAACTCGGAGCCTGTCCTCTCTCATGTACTCATTCTTTCTCTCTCTCATTTATTCGTTTTATCTCATTTACTTACTCCTAACCCTACATTAAGACTACAAATATTTTAAGTTAAGTAATGAGTGAACTTTACAGTGGACCCCTGCATAATGATTACCTCCGAATGCGACCAATTATGTAAGTGTATTTATGTAAGTGCGTTTGTACGTGTATGTTTGGGGGTCTGAAATGAACTAATCTACTTCACAATATTTCTTATGGGAACAAATTCGGTCAGTACTGGCACCTGAACATACTTCTGGAGTGAAAAAATATCGTTAACTGGGGGTCCACTGTATATACATTTTATCGCTTTTGGGATGCTTAAATATCATAGAATATATGTGTGGGTGGGTTGGCCTGGTATGGTAGCCCAGCTGAGTACCATACATACTACACTTGATTTCTTACAATAAATACTACTTGTCTCACCCTAGATTAAGACTATAAATATTTTAAGGTAAGTAATGAGTTCACTATGTGTGTATTGTACTTTTTTATTGTTTTTTGATGCCTAGTTCTATTGCTAGCTTAATATATATTAGTGTAAACTTGTTATCTAGTACTTGTATGCATTTATAAGTGGAAAAAAAGGGTGTTCCACTTTACGGCAGTAGCCTGGAACCTAACCTGCCGTATAAGTGGGGCCCTACTGTATATATGTATGTGTATATATATATGTATGTATATATATATATATATATATATATATATATATATATATATATATATATATCTATATATATATATATATATATATATATTTATTTATTATCACACTGGCCAATTCCCACCAAGGCAGGGTGGCCCGAAAAAGAAAAACTTTCACCATCATTCACTCCATCACTGTCTTGCCAGAAGGGTGCTTTACACTACAGTTTTTAAACTGCAACATTAACACCCCTCCTTCAGAGTGCAGGCACTGTACTTCCCATCTCCAGGACTCAAGTCCGGCCTGACGGTTTCCCTGAATCCCTTCATAAATGTTACTTTGCTCACACTCCAACAGCACGTCAAGTATTAAAAACCATTTGTCTCCATTCACTCCTATCAAACACGCTCATGCATGCCTGCTGGAAGTCCAAGCCCCTCGCACACAAAACCTCCTTTACCCCCTCTCTCCAACCTTTCCTAGGCCGACCCCTACCCCGCCTTCCTTCCACTACAGACTGATACACTCTTGAAGTCATTCTGTTTCGCTCCATTCTCTCTACATGTCCGAACCACCTCAACAACCCTTCCTCAGCCCTCTGGACAACAGTTTTGGTAATCCCGCACCTCCTCCTAACTTCCAAACTACGAATTCTCTGCATTATATTCACACCACACATTGCCCTCAGACATGACATCTCCACTGCCTCCAGCCTTCTCCTCGCTGCAACATTCATCACCCACGCTTCACACCCATATAAGAGCGTTGGTAAAACTATACTCTCATACATTCCCCTCTTTGCCTCCAAGGACAAAGTTCTTTGTCTCCACAGACTCCTAAGTGCACCACTCACTCTTTTTCCCTCATCAATTCTATGATTCACCTCATCTTTCATAGACCCATCCGCTGACACGTCCACTCCCAAATATCTGAATACGTTCACCTCCTCCATACTCTCTCCCTCCAATCTGATATTCAATCTTTCATCACCTAATCTTTTTGTTATCCTCATAACCTTACTCTTTCCTGTATTCACCTTTAATTTTCTTCTTTTGCACACCCTACCAAATTCATCCACCAATCTCTGCAACTTCTCTTCAGAATCTCCCAAGAGCACAGTGTCATCAGCAAAGAGCAGCTGTGACAACTCCCACTATATATACATATATATACATATATATATATATACATATATATATATATATATATATATATATATACATATATATACATATATATATATACATATATATATACATATATATATATATATATATATATATATATATATATATATATATATGTTTTTTTTTTTTTTTTTTTTTTTTTTTTTCAACAAGTCGGCCGTCTCCCACCGAGGCAGGGTGACCCAAAAAAGAAAGAAAATCCCCAAAAAGAAAATACTTTCATCATCATTCAACACTTTCACCACACTCGCACATTATCACTGTTTTTGCAGAGGTGCTCAGAATACAACAGTCTAGAAGCATAAACATATAAAGATACACAACATATCCCTCCAAACTGCCAATATCCCAAACCCCTCCTTTAAAGTGCAGGCATTGTACTTCCCATTTCCAGGACTCAAGTCCGACTATATGAAAATAACCGGTTTCCCTGAATCCCTTCACTAAATATTACCCTGCTCACACTCCAACAGATCGTCAGGTCCCAAGTACCATTCGTCTCCATTCACTCCTATCTAACACGCTCACGCACGCTTGCTGGAAGTCCAAGCCCCTTACCCACAAAACCTCCTTTACCCCCTCTCTCCAACCCTTTCGAGGACGACCCCTACCCCGCCTTCCTTCCCCTATAGATTTATATGCTTTCCATGTCATTCTACTGTGATCCATTCTCTCTAAATGACCAAACCACCTCAACAACCCCTCTTCTGCCCTCTGACTAATACTTTTATTAACTCCACACCTTCTCCTAATTTCCACACTCCGAATTTTCTGCATAATATTTACACCACACATTGCCCTTAAACAGGACATCTCCGCTGCCTCCAACCGTCTCCTCGCTGCTGCATTTACCACCCAAGCTTCACACCCATATAAGAGTGTTGGTACTACTATACTTTCATACATTCCCTTCTTTGCCTCCATAGATAACGTTTTTTGACTCCACATATACCTCAACGCACCACTCACCTTTTTTCCCTCATCAATTCTATGATTAACCTCATCCTTCATAAATCCATCCGCCGACACGTCAACTCCCAAGTATCTGAAAACATTCACTTCTTCCATACTCCTCCTCCCCAATTTGATATCCAATTTTTCTTTATCTAAATCATTTGACACCCTCATCACCTTACTCTTTTCTATGTTCACTTTCAACTTTCTACCTTTACACACATTCCCAAACTCATCCACTAACCTTTGCAATTTTTCTTTAGAATCTCCCATAAGCACAGTATCATCAGCAAAAAGTAACTGTGTCAATTCCCATTTTGAATTTGATTCCCCATAATTTAATCCCACCCCTCTCCCAAACACCCTAGCATTTACTTCCTTTACAACCCCATCTATAAATATATTAAACAACCATGGTGACATTACACATCCCTGTCTAAGACCTACTTTTACCGGGAAGTAGTCTCCCTCTCTTCTACACACCCTAACCTGAGCCTCACTATCCTCATAAAAACTCTTTACAGCATTTAATAACTTACCACCTATTCCATATACTTGCAACATCTGCCACATTGCTCCTCTATCCACTCTATCATATGCCTTTTCTAAATCCATAAATGCAATAAAAACTTCCCTATCTTTATCTAAATACTGTTCACATATATGCTTCAATGTAAACACCTGATCTACACATCCCCTACCCACTCTAAAACCTCCTTGCTCATCCGCAATCCTACATTCTGTCTTACCTCTAATTCTTTCAATTATAACCCTACCGTACACTTTTCCTGGTATACTCAGTAAGCTTATTCCTCTATAATTTTTACAGTCTCTTTTGTCCCCTTTCCCTTTATATAAAGGGACTATACATGCTCTCTGCCAATCCCTAGGTACCTTCCCCTCTTTCATACATTTATTAAACAAAAGTACCAACCACTCCAACACTATATCCCCCCCTGCTTTTAACATTTCTGTCATGATCCCATCAGTTCCAGCTGCTTTACCCCCTTTCATTTTACGTAATGCCTCACGTACCTCCCCCACACTTACATTCTGCTCTTCTTCACTCCTAAAAGATGGTATACCTCCCTGACCAGTGCATGAAATTACTGCCTCCCTTTCTTCCTTAACATTTAAAAGTTCCTCAAAATATTCTCGCCATCTACCCAATACCTCCATCTCCCCATCTACTAACTCCCCTACTCTGTTTTTAACTGACAAATCCATATTTTCCCTAGGCTTTCTTAACTTGTTTAACTCACTCCAAAATTTTTTCTTATTTTCATTAAAATTTCTTGACAGTGCCTCTCCCACTCTATCATCTGCTCTCCTTTTGCACTCTCTCACCACTCTCTTTACCTTTCTTTTACTCTCCATATACTCTGCTCTTCTTATAACACTTCTGCTTTGTAAAAACCTCTCATAAGCTACCTTTTTCTCTTTTATCACACCCTTTACTTCATCATTCCACCAATCACTCCTCTTTCCTCCTGCCCCCACCCTCCTATAACCACAAACTTCTGCCCCACATTCTAATACTGCATTTTTAAAACTATTCCAACCCTCTTCAACCCCCCCACTACTCATCTTTGCACTAGCCCACCTTTCTGCCAATAGTCGCTTATATCTCACCCGTAAGGCAGCCGGGATTGTTGGGATAAAGATAGAAATGTTAAAAGCAGGTGGGGATATAGTTTTGGAGTGGTTGGTGCAATTATTTAATAAATGTATGGAAGAGGGTAAGCTACCTAGGGATTGGCAGAGAGCATGCATAGTTCCTTTGTATAAAGGCAAAGGGGACAAAAGAGAGTGCAAAAATTATAGGGGGATAAGTCTGTTGAGTATACCTGGTAAAGTGTATGGTAGAGTTATTATTGAAAGAATTAAGAGTAAGACGGAGAATAGGATAGCAGATGAACAAGGAGGCTTTAGGAAAGGTAGGGGGTGTGTGGACCAGGTGTTTACAGTGAAACATATAAGTGAACAGTATTTAGATAAGGCTAAAGAGGTTTTTGTGGCATTTATGGATTTGGAAAAGGCGTATGACAGGGTGGATAGGGGGGCAATGTGGCAGATGTTGCAGGTGTATGGTGTAGGAGGTAGGTTACTGAAAGCAGTGAAGAGTTTTTACGAGGATAGTGAGGCTCAAGTTAGAGTATGTAGGAAAGAGGGAGATTATTTCCCAGTAAAAGTAGGCCTTAGACAAGGATGTGTGATGTCACCGTGGTTGTTTAATATATTTATAAATGGGGTTGTAAGAGAAGTAAATGCGAGGGTCTTGGCAAGAGGCGTGGAGTTAAATGATAAAGAATCACACATAAAGTGGGAGTTGTCACAGTTGCTCTTTGCTGATGACACTGGGAGATTCTGAAGAGAAGTTGCAGAGGTTGGTGGATGAATTTGGTAGAGTATGCAAAAGAAGAAAATTAAAAGTGAATACAGGAAATAGTAAGGTTATGAGGATAACAAAAAGATTAGGTGATGAAAGATTGGATATCAGATTGGAGGGAGAGAGTATGGAGGAGGTGAATGTATTCAGATATTTGGGAGTGGGCATGTCAGCAGATGGGTCTATGAAAGATGAGGTGAATCATAGAACTGATGAGGGTAAAAGGGTGAGCGGTGCACTTAGGAGTCTGTGGAGGCAAAGAACTTTGTCCTTGGAGGCAAAGAGGGGAATGTATGAGAGTATAGTTTTACCAACACTCTTATATGGGTGTGAAGCATGGGTGATGAATGTTGCAGCGAGGAGAAGGCTGGAGGCAGTGGAGATGTCATGTCTGAGGGCAATGTGTGGTGTGAATATAATGCAGAGAATTCGTAGTTTGGAAGTTAAGAGGAGGTGCGGGATTATCAAAACTGTTGTCCAGAGGGCTGAGGAAGGGTTGTTGAGGTGGTTCAGACATGTAGAGAGAATGGAGCGAAACAGAATGACTTAAAGAGTGTATCAGTCTGTAGTGGAAGGAAGGCTGGGTAGGGGTCGGCCTAGGAAAGGTTGGAGGGAGGGGGTAAAGGAGGTTTTGTGTGCGAGGGGCTTGGACTTCCAGCAGGCATGCGTGAGCGTGTTTGATAGTGAATGGAGACAAATGGTTTTTAATACTTGACGTGCTGTTGGAGTGTGAGCAAAGTAACATTTATGAAGGGATTCAGGGAAACTGGCAGGCCGGACTTGAGTCCTGGAAATGGGAAGTACAGTGCCTGCACTCTGAAGGAGGGGTGTTAATGTTGCAGTTTAAAAACTGTAGTGTAAAGCACCCTTCTGGCAAGACAGTGATGGAGTGAATGATGGTGAAAGTTTTTCTTTTTCGGGCCACCCTGCCTTGGTGGGAATTGGCCAGTGTGTTAATGATAATAATAATAATAATAATAATAATAATAATAATAAATATATATACAGGTCTCCCTCAACATTCACGAGGGTTAGGGGATGAAGAGCCTCGCGAATGTTGAAAAATCGCGAATGTTTGGTGCCCCAATATATTGTAGGGAAATATAATACAATACTGCTTCCTTAACTTGTCGAACCATGAACAATCATAAAATACATGAAAACGTCGTAAATTGTACTAAATACATACGTTATTGCTTAATAACATGTATATTATTAAATACCACTGCCTCCACCACTGAGTCCCTACTACCCTCCCTCTGACCCCCCACAACTGGCAGCCAGCCCTCCCACCACTGTGTGGTGAGTGTTGTGTTTGTTCATTATTTGATATTAAACTACAGCATAAATAATGTCAACCCATTTATGACTGCATATTGGAATGGCTATTCGGACAGGTATCGGAAGGTGACATCATGTGTTTACTCTTGAACACAGCAAAGAATCAAACATTTGTGCTACTGCTACTGCTAATAATAATAATAATAATAATAATAATAATAATAATAATAATATAATAAATATAATAATAATAATAAATACGATAGAATTGAAGAAGGAAATTTTACAAAAATATGAGGGTTGAAGCAGTGGTGGAGGAAGTGGTTGACGCATCGTCAGTGTGGCTTTGTTTATGCTGGAGTGAGTATTAGTCTCCGTGCTCTTCCAAACATTTCACAATAATTCATTGTATTTGGTGCTTGTAGATTGAGTGTGACTGGAGTGGTTGAGGCAGTGGTAGAGGCAGTGATAGAGGCAGTGGGTGAGGCAGTGGGTGAGGCAGTGGTAGAGGCAGTGATAGAGGCAGTGATAGAGGCAGTGGTAGAGGCAGTGGGTGAGGCAGTGGGTGAGGCAGTGGGTGAGGCAGTGGAAGAGGCAGTGATAGAGGCAGTGGGTGAGGCAGTGATAGAGGCAGTGGGTGAGGCAGTGGTATTTACTAACATATATGTTATAAATAATAATAGTACATGTTAATATTAATAACATTTATAATAATAATAATAATAATAATAATAATAATAATAATAATAATAAATGTTATTCATAATGTACTATTATTATTTATAACATATATGTTAGTAAATATCACTGCCTCTATCACTGCCTCTACCACTGCCTCACCCACTGCCTCACCCACTGCCTCTACCACTGCCTCTACCACTGCCTCTACCACTGCCTCAACCGCTGCCTCACCCACTGCCTCTACCACTGCCTCTACCACTGCCTCTACCACTGCCTCAACCGCTGCCTCACCCACTGCCTCTACCACTGCCTCTATAACTGCCTCTACCACTGCCTCTATAACTGCCTCTACCACTGCCTCTATAACTGCCTCTACCACTGCCTCTATAACTGCCTCTACCACTGCCTCTATCACTGCCTCTATCACTGCCTCTACCACTGCCTCAACCACTCCAGTCACACTCAATCTACAAATTGGTAAATGGGCAGTTTCTTGTACTCAGCTGATAGATAAAATCGAGTTCTAAAGAAATAGCTATGAGTTAAGTCAACTGGAACAAGGGAATTGGCTGAAAACAGGGCTCAAAGTTGGCGAAATCGCTGATACGCATATGTCACCGAGACCGCTAACTTCACGGGAGCGTAATTCCATGAGTTTTCGACCAAATTTCGAACTTTTGGTGTCATTACCATTGGGAAAAGATTCTCTATCATTTCATAAGAAAAATAAATTTTTTTTTCAAAAATTTATCGACATAGAATGACAGTTTCAGAAAGGGGCCTGCAACAGTCAAAGGGTTAATAAAATAAAAAAAATCATCTTTGTACCATGTTTCTTTAAAGAATTATAATTGTTTTTATGATGTGGCAAGTAATATACAGTGGACCCTTGAGTTTCATGAGCCTCGCGGTTTGTGAATTTTGTCTTTTGGTAACTTTTTTCGTCAAAATAAAGTCTCACGGTTCGTGATTTGCCTTGCGAATCGTCTGTCGTACGGAACGCGTCCGTGCAGCTGGGAGTGGCCGGGTATGCATGAAGGTTTCCACACAACATTCAGGAGTAAGTGTGGCATTGTTTGTTGGCGAGTGACCATCACCCCATGCATTCATACATTTCATAATAATCCATTGTTTTTTGTGCTTGTAACTGCTAAATAAGCCACCATGGGCCCAAAGAAAGCTTCTAATGAAAGCCCTTTGGTAAAGAAGGTGAGAAACACGATAGAATTAAGGAAAGAAAGAAATTGCAAAATATGAAAGTGGAGTGTGTGGGGCTGAACTCAATGATCACATCCATCGTGTCGAAGAAAAAGGAAATCAAGGAAGCTTTTGTTGTGAAAGGGGTAGATATGCTTACCAAAAAGAGACCGCAAATACTCATAGATGTTGAGAATTTGTAGTTAGTGTGGATCAACCAAAAACAATTAACAGGAGATAGTGTTATGCAGTCGATAATTTGTGAAAAGGCAAGGCAGTTGCATGCCGATCTTGTAAAGAAAATGCCTGGAATGAGTGCTGATGTTAGTGAATTTAAGGCCAGCAAAAGCTGGTTTGAGAGATTTAAGAAGCATAGTGGCTTACACAGTGTGGTAAGGCATGGCGAGGCTGCCAGTTCTGACAACTGTGTGGCTGAAAAATTCGTGCAGGAATTCAAGGACTCTATAGAGGCTGAAGGATTCGTCCCCCAACCAGTGTTCAGTTGTGACAAAACAGGCCTCTTTTGGAAGAAAATGCCAAAGAGGACCTACATCATGCAGAAGGAAATGGCACTGCCAGGACACAAGCCTATGTTCTGTGGTGGATTTCTAGTGAGGATTTCAAAGTGAAGCCTTTACTGGTGTATCACTCTGAAAATCCCAGAGTGTTGAAGAAAAACAGTGTCGCCAAGAGTAAATTGAGTGTGAAGGCTAACAGTAACGCATGGGTTACAAGGAAAATTTTCCTTGATTGGTTCAATGAAGTGTTTTGCCTGAGCGTGAAGAAATACCTCCTGGATAATAAACTGCCACTCAAGTGCCTCCAGGTTGTTCACTGAATGGTAGCAACGAGCATACTGACGCTAGTGGGCAGCCATGGCTTTGTCTCAAGAGAGAGGTAAACAAGGGTAGCTCACATTGTTGTGACTCATTTTGACCCATACAAGTTCTAACATGCGAGTTGTATTCCAAACAAAGGTCGTATACCAGGCAAAAATTTTTGCGTCCAAACAGGATGTATACCAAGTTGGACTTATTCCAAAGCAGATGTATACTGAGGTACCACTGTGTATATATGTATGTATGTTTCTTAAAATATGGGAAGGAAATATGGCTGTTATCATGATATTCACATGTACTGAACTGGCCCAGTGAATACATCCAACCTGGCCATGTAGGCCCACATTGATCTTCCCCCATGCACTACAGTGGCTTTAAGTAATGACTAACAGAATGTGAGGTAAGTTACTTTGAAGTAATTTTTGCCTAGTACAATAGTAAAAAAATTTTAGGTGGTAAATTTAGAGTTGTGTGAAATGTGACCATATTTTTCTCTTGTGTTCTTCACTTCACAAAATGCAGTTTATGTTTCACACCAGTTTTCAAGGATGTAGCCCCTGTGTTATGTGAGGGTTTACTCTTTTTAACATCTTTGCAAATTTATCCATGTGTACATCACTGAAACTTACCAGTTTTTATTGTTAATTGAACAATTACTGTTTCTCTCATTGCATTTTTACATATAGTCATATTGTCTAAAGATTTGTAGATCTCCATTTATTTACAGGTGTTCATTGCAATGCTCGCCCTAAATAATTACCATCTTTATGTTTATCACAGCTTGCTTGTGAGCAAGAGAAGTGGTTAGCAGAGAAAAAGCAACTAGAGAATTCTCACTCTCTTCTTGAGGATGAAGTAACAGCTTTAAAAGCTCAAACTGAAGAGTTACACTCAACCATTGACACAATATCTGCTGGTTGCCCAGATGTGGATGCAAAGGTAAAGTTATGATATTAAGATTTCTACAGAATTTATTGCTATTACATCCTAAGATGATAGTTGAGGCAGTGTTTACTTTATACACTGATGTACAACTTATGAATGCCTGAGTTATAAATATTCAAGTCTGTGACTGAGGCACGTAGATACAAGTGGGACTTTAAATGCAGTAGGGCCCCAGGTTGTGATGTTCTGAATTAGACATTCTAACTTAGCATATTTTGCTCTTACAAGATTGGTCTTTGCAAATATTCAAACATTTTAAGTAAATGCCTTTTTTTTTCTCATTTTTGCCAAATGCTTGTATACTTTTATGTTCATTTTGTGCATTTATGGAGACCTTAGTTCTTTGGTAAAGATAAGTCAAGAATCATATATTTATTTGTTAAAATTTCTCCCCTTCCTTGATTCAAATCTAATTGCTTCCCATTCCTATACATTGTATATCCCTCTACAGATTTAGGATTTTGTAATAATAATAATAATGAAATAACATAAGGGAATAAGCCTACTGAGCATACTTGGTAAAGTGTATGGTAGGGTTATCATTGAAAGAATTAGAAGACAGAGAGCAGGATTGCAGATGAACAAGGCAGCTTTAGAATGGGTAGGGGATATGTACATGAAATGTTTACATTGAAGCATATAATGAATATTTAGATAAAGGTAAGGAAGTTTTCATTGCTTTTATGGATTTAGAAAAGGCTAATGATAGGGCAGATCGGGAAGCAATGTGGCAGATATTGTTGTAAAGTTTTTATGAAGATAGTGAGGCTCAGGTTAGAGTGTGTAAGAGAGAGGGAGATTACTTTCCAGTAAAAGTAGGTCTTAGACTGTGATGTATAATGTCACCGTGGTTGTTTAGCATGTATATAGATGGGGTTGTAAAAGAGGCAAATGCTAGGGTGATGGGGAGAGGGGTGGGATTAAATTATGTGGATTCAGATACAGAATGGGAGTTGACACAGTTGCTGTTTGCTGATGATACTGTGCTTTTGGGAGATTCTGAAAAGAAGTTGCAAAGCTTAGTGGATGAATTTGGGAGGTGGCATAAAGAAAGTTGAAAGTGAACAAAGAGTAAGGTGATGAGGGTATCACATGATTTAGACAAGGAAAAATTGGATATCAGATTAGAGGGAGGGAGTATGGAAGAAGTGAATGTATTCAGATATTTGTATGTAAAAGTGTCTGCAGATGGATTTACGAAGGGCAAGGTAAATTATAAAATTGATGTAGGAAAAAAGGTGGGTGGTGCATTGAGGTATCTGTGGAGATGAAGAACATTATCCATGGAGACAAAGAAGGGAATGTATGAGAGTATAGTGGTACTGACACTCTTATATGGGTGTGAAGCATGGGTTGTAAATGCTACAGCAAGAAGGAAGCTGGAGGCTGTGGAGATGTTGTGTCTAAGGGCAATGTGTGGCATAAATATTATGCAGAGAATTCATAGTTTGGAAATTAGGAGGTGTGGAGTTAGTAAAAGTATTATTCAGAGGGCTGAGGAGGGGTTGAGGGTTTGGTCATTTATAGAGGATGGAGCAAAATAGGACGACTTGGAGGGTGTATATATTTGTAGTGGAGAGAAGGAGGGGTCAGAGTCATCCTAGGAAAGGATGGAGGGATGGGTAAAAGAGATTTTGTGTGCAAGGGGCTTGGACATACAGCAGGCATACGTTAGCACGTTAGATAGGAGTGGAGACAAATGGTTTCTGGGACTTGATGAGCTGTTGAATTATGAGCAAAGTAATATTTTTGTGAAGGGATTCAGGGAAATTGGTTAGCTGGACTCGAGTCCTGAATGTGGGAAGTACAATGCCTGTGCTTTAGAGGGGGTTTGGCATATTGGCTGTTTGGAGCGACATCTGAATTGTCGTATCTGCACTCCTCTGCAAAGACAGTGTGAATGATGGTAGAAGTGTTTCTTTGTTTTTGGGTCATCCTGCCACAGTGGGAGACAGCCAGCACTGCGGTCAGCGGTCAGTACGCTGCAGTCAGTGGTCACGTGAGGCCACTGTCCTAAGCTGTTTGGGAATTAGCGTAGGTTGTTACAGAGACCATGGCTTGCTGTAGTGTTTTAGAATCTTAGGTTAAAGTGTTGAAGAAGGTTCTACTTCTTCAGGAAAAAAATAGGAGGCTGAAGCTTTGCCTAGATGGGTTTGGGAGTGAATGTGAGATGGTTGGAGCTGGTAAGGAGGAAAAGGATACCAACAGTGAGTTGGTGAGTGGCAGCTGCTTTAAGTGGCAAATGGTTCACAATTCAGGAAGAAGAAAGATAAGGAAGGTTAATAGAGAAGGTGTGAAGGTAGGAAATTGATTCTCTGTCCTCCAGGACGAATGTACTTCAATGGTTAGTGAGGTTAAAGGTACCGCTAACTCCCCTGCTTATCAAGGTAAGATATTCTGATTGTGGGAGACTCTCAGGTAAGATATATATGTACCTTGCTTTTTGTAACAGAGATAGGAAGGTCAGACAGATGGTGTGCCTCCCAGGAGCTGGTGTTGGTGACAGTCAGCAGGTTGGATATTATGTCAGGTAATGGGAACAAGCCCATTATTTGTCTTAGTGCTGGTGGAAATGACATCAGGAATGGCAGGAGACAGGAGCTGCTGGATAAGTACAGGTCAGCCATAGAAGTAGTCAGGTCTTAGGGAGGGATCCCAATCCTACGTACCATCTTGCCTAGAAGGGGAGTGGGCAATGAATAGATGTTTAGGGCAATTGGTATAAATTGCTGGCTAGACAGGTACTGCAAGGAACTTGCAATCCCAGTCATTGATAACTGGGACAAATTCTATGGAGAACATGATATGTATGCAAGGGATGGGGTTAATCTGTGTGGGGGCTGGAGTGGTTGCATTAGCCTGTTCGATTGAGGGGGTCATTGATGACTTGTCTAGGACTTTAAACTGATAGATTATAGAGATATGGGTGTTTGTGGGAAACAATCAGGCAGCAGTACTAGGGTTGAAAACATCAGTTATTACCAGGATACCCCAGGGATGTTATAAGGCAGTATTCAAAGTACAGTTGGTAGTAAAGGCAAAGTAATTGTTCAATAAACAGAGATAGTAGAGGGCAACGAGTGACTAGCTCCCTGAAGGTTTACTATACAAATAGTAGGAGTCTAAGAAATAAGATAGATGAGCTAAGATTACTTGCAAGTGCAGGTAATATAGATATTATTGCTATAACAGAAACCTGGTTCAACTTGAAAAATAGAGAAATGTCTTCTGAATGCAACATACAGGGTTATAAACTATTCCACTGATAGGGCCAACAGGAAGGGTGATGGAGTGGCAATGTATGTCAGAGATAATTTAAATTGTGTTAGACAAGATATAAGATTAGGAACATCTGACACAATCTGTTTGGCTACAGTTTCTCGAAGGTCATGAAAAATTAATTTTGGTTGTGATTTATAGGCTCCCAAACCCTGATAGGGAGTGCAGTAGGCTGCTATGGGATGAAATTCATAAGGCATTTAGATGTGAAAATGTTGTGTTAATGGGAGATTAGAACAATGTGACAGGAAATCTTGAATCTAGTGACTTTCTTGATATGGTTCAGGATTGCTTTTTAAGACATTTTGTGACAGAACCAATGAGGGGAAACAAACTGCTTGACTTGGTTCTTGCCAACAAAGAATCACTAAATAATCTTGAAGTTAATGATGAGCTTGGGGAAAGTGATCACAAATCACTTAGGTTCAATTTATCATGGAATTACCCAGATAACTGCAATCAAGTCTCTGTCCCAGACTTCCAATTGGCGGACTTCACGGGACCGAGAAATTATCTGGGTGGGCTAAATAGGGATGACCTGACTATGGGTCGGGTAGCTGATGTTGGTTGCCAATACAGTGGACCCCTGGTTCGCGATATTAATCCAAAATTATCGGAAAGCAAATCAATTTTCTCCATAAGAAATAATGGAAATCAAATTAATCCGTGCAAGACACCCAAAAGTATGAAAAAAACTTTTACCACATGAAATATTAAGTTTAATGCAATAGAATAATTACAATAACAACAATAACAATATAATAATAACAATAGAATAATTGACACTTACCTTTAATGAAGATCTGGTGATGACTGATGGGATGGGAGGAGGGGAGAGTGTTGAACCTATTGTTTAGAATATTAATTTTAATACACACAAACTGAAGAAGACATGCACAGTTACATGACACTTACCTTCATTGAAGATCTGGTGATGATTGATGGGATGGGAGGAGGGGAGAGTGTTGATGGTGTTATTGTTTAGAAGGGGAATCCCCTTCCATTAGGACTTGAGGTAGCAAGTCCTTTTCCGGGGTTACTTCCCTTCTCCTTTTAATGCCACTAGGACCAGGTTGAGAGTCACTGGACTTCTGTCGCACAACATATCTGTCCATAGAGGCCTGTACCTCTCGTTCCTTTATGACTTTCCTAAAGTGGTTCACAACAGTGTCATTGTACAGGTTGCCAACACGGCTTGCAGTAGCTGTGTGAGGGTGATTTTCATCAAAAAAGCTTTGCACTTTAAGCCACATTGCACACATTTCCTTAATCTTTGAAGTAGACAACTTCTTCAATTTCTCTATCCCCTCCTCCGGAGCAGTTTCCTCAGGTCTGGCCTCTTGCTGTTGAAGATGATCTAGCAGCTCATCAGTGGTTAGTTCGTCATTGTCCTCCTCCATCAACTCTTCCACGTCCTCCCCACTAACCTCCAACCCCAAGGACTTCCCCAATGACAAAGTGGATTCCTCAACTGGCATAGGCTTCTCAGGGTTAGCCTCAAACCCTTCGAAATCCCTTTTGTCTACACATTCTGGCCACAGTTTTTTCCAGGCAGAGTTCAAGGTCCTCTTAGTCACTCTCTCCCAAGCCTTACCTATAAGGTTTACACAATTGAGGATATTAAAGTGATCCTTCCAAAACTCCTTTAGAGTCAATAGAGTATCGGTGGTCACTTCAAAGCACCTTTCAAACATAGCTTTTGTGTACAGTTTCTTGAAGTTGGAAATGACCTGCTGGTCCATGGGCTGCAGGAGAGGAGTGGTATTAGGAGGCAAAAACCTGACCTTAATGAAGCTCATGTCCCCAGAAAGTCGCTCTGCCAAGTCTGTAGGATGACCAGGGGCATTGTCTGATACCAGGAGGCACTTAAGGTCTAATTTCTTTTCAATTAGGTAATTTTTCACATTGGGGGCAAATGCATGGTGTAACCAGTCATAGAAAAAGTCCCTAGTGACCCATGCCTTACTGTTTGCCCTCCACAGCACACACAAATTGGCCTTGAGGATATTCTTTTGCCTGAATGCTCTGGGAGTTTCTGAGTGATACACCAATAAAGGCTTCACTTTGCAATCACCACTAGCATTGGCACACATCAGAAGAGTAAGCCTGTCTTTCATAGGCTTATGTCCTGAGAGTGCCTTTTCCTCCTGAGTAATGAAGGTCCTGCTTGGCAATTTCTTCCAAAACAGGCCTGTTTCGTTACACTTAAACACTTGTTCAGGTTTCAGTCCTTCAGCCTCTATATACTCCTTGAATTCATGCACATATTTTTCAGCCGCTTTGTGGTCTGAACTGGCAGCTTTACCATACCTAATCACACTATGTATACCACTACGATTCTTAAATCTTTCAAACCAACCTTTGCTGGCCTTAAATTCACTCACATCACCACTAGTTGCAGGCAATTTTACCAAATCGTCATGCAACTGCCTAGCCTTTTCACAAATGATCGCTTGAGAGATGCTATCTCCTGCTATCTGTTTTTCATTTATCCACATCAGTAACAGTCTCTCAACATTTTCTAACACTTGCGGTCACTGTTTCGTAATCACAGTTGCACCTTTTGCAAGAACAGCTTCCTTGATTGCTGTTTTCCTGCTTACTATAGTAGAGATGGTTGATTGGGGTTTACTATACAACCTGACCAGCTCCGACACACGCACTCCACTTTCGTAATTTGCAATTATCTCTTTCTTCATTTCAATAGTCATTAATACCCTTGGTCTTGAAGGGTTGGCACTAGAAGCTTTCTTGGGGCCCATGGTGCAGAAACAAGCACCAAAAACAGTGATAATATGGATAATATGGAATTTACCGAATATCCTTAGATGCGCGCAAACTGGCTGGCTTGCAAACACTGGCACACACGGGGCAGTTCAGGCAACACGTGGACACGTCTCGTACGAATCGCATCACATGCCAGGTTTTGTAACGGGAACTGAGGCAAATTTTCTGCGATATAATGCATCTGTTACCGGATTTATCGGATACCGATAGCATCGCGAACCGGGGGTCCACTGTACAATGGTACCCCGAGTTTCGAACAGCTCCCAACTTGAACAGGTCTAAGTGTATTATTGTCAGTGCTTTTGTGAGTGTATTTTTGGGGGGTCTGAAACGGACTAATCTAATTTACATTATTCCTTATGTGAACAAATTTGTTCGGTAATGGCACTCGAAAAGCCTTCTGGAATGAATTATGGCCAAAACTTGGGGTGACATGTTGCAGAGCATAATACAGTGGACCCCCGCATAGCGACCTTAATCCGTGCAAGAGGGCTGGCTGTTATGCGAAATGTTCGCTATGTGAATGAATTTTCCCCATAAGAAATAATGGAAATCAAATTAATCCGTGCAAGACACCCAAAAGTTTGAAAAAAAAAATTTTACCACATGAAATATACATTTTCCTACACACAAAGAGAAGGATACATGCACAATAGTAGAGTAGTACATGCACAATATATATTGTGCATGTACTACTCTACTAAATGAAGAATAAATGACACTTACCTTTATTGAAGATGCAGCAATGACTGATGAGACACTGTGTCCTGGGAGTGCCTTTTCCTCCTGAGTACTGTAGGTCCTGTTTGGTATTTTCTTCCAGAACAGGCCTTATCACACTGTGTATGTCACTACGATTCTTAAATCTCTCAAACCAACCTTTGCTGGCTCTAAATTCACCAATATGAGCACTAGTTCCAGGCATTTTCCCTGTTCACCTGGGTGTTAGTCGACTGGTGTGGGTTGCATCCTGGGAGACAAGATTAAGGACCCCAATGGAAATAAGTTAGACAGTCTTCGATGACACTGACTTTTTTGGGCTATCCTGGGTCGCAAATCCTCTGGGGTTAATTGTTTCTTGGTATTCTCAATAAGCCACACCAACAACGGTGCTACAGCAGCAGCAGCAGCAGCTGACGGTGGTACAGCAGCAACAGACGATGCTACAGCAGCAGCAGACGATGCTACAGCAGCAACTGACGATGTTACAGCAGCAGCAGACAATGCTACAGCAGCAACTGACGATGTTACAGCAGCAGCAGACGATGCTACAGCAGCAACTGACGATGTTACAGCAGCAGCAGACGATGCTACAGCAGCAGCAGCAGCAGACGATGCTACAGCAGCAGCAGCAGCTGACGGTGGTACAGCAGCAACAGACGATGCTACAGCAGCAACAGACGATGCTACAGCAGCAGCAGACGATGCTACAGCAGCAACTGACGATGTTACAGCAGCAGCAGACGATGCTACAGCAGCAGCAGCAGCAGACGATGCTACAGCAGCAGCAGCAGCAGCTGACGGTGGTACAGCAGCAACAGACGATGCTACAGCAGCAACAGACGATGCTACAGCAGCAGCAGACGATGCTACAGCAGCAGCAGATGATGCTACAGCAGCAGCAGACGGTACTACAGCAGCAGCAGCTGACAGTGCAGCAGCAGCTGACGGTGATACAGCAGCAGCAGCAGCTGTACCACCAATAGTAGCGATGGTTGATTGGGGTTTATTATACAACCTGGCCAGCTTGGAGACACGCACTCCACTTTCATACTTATCAATGATCTTTTTCTTCATCTCCATAGTAATTCTCACCCTTATTGCTGTAGGGTTGGCACTAGAAGCTTTCTTGGGGCCCATGGTCACTTATTTTCCAGAAAAAAATCACCAAAAACACTGTAATAATACAAAATGTTCCGATTGTATGCTTGGATGTTACCGCGGAGGCTGGCTGGTAAACAATGCCACCCGCGGAACATGTGAGCGTGACTCAGGCCACACATTGGACGCGTCTCGGACGAAGGCCGCTGAGCAGGTTTTTGGGCACTATGCAGGGCAAAATTTTAGCGATCAAAGCGTCCGCTATGCGGATTGTCCGTTATGCAAGGCGTCCGTTATGCGGGGGTCCACTGTACTAGCTGCCCAGACAGCTTTTGTTGTGAGTAGGGAAATAAGATCTAACTAAAGTGATCCCAGATAGATAATAGATTAAAACATCTCATTGGTCAAAGGAGAGGCATATATAGGTGTATCAAAAGAGGTGATGGGCAGTTAACCCTTTCAGGGTTTCTGACGTACTAGTATGGCTTACGCCAGGGTTATTGACGTACTAGTATGCGTAAATTCTAGCGCCTTCAAATCTAGCGAGAGAAAGCTGGTAGGCCTACATATGAAAGAATGGGTCTATGTGGTCAGTGTGCACAGTATAAAAAAAATCTGCAGCACACAGTGCGTAATGAGAAAAAAAAAATCTTTGACCTTGTTTTTGGTGCAAAACAGCGACTTTGCACTGTATTTTCGTATGGTATTTATGGGTGTATTCTAGTTTTCCTGGTCTCATTTTATAGAATGGAAGACATATTACAGAAATTGAGATGATTTTGATTGGTTTCACAATGAAAAGTACTTTGAAATTGAGCTCCAAGTAGCAGAAATGTTCGATTTTTGCCAAAGTTCAAAGGTAAACAAATCATGCCAAGTGTCCAATACACATCAACTGGTGAGTCTAATATTCTTTCACAAGTGTGCTGATATTATTTGTACCATTTCTGCACTAATGCAGTAGTCTGCATAACAGTAAATCTTCTATTTTTTGTTAGAATAAAAATTCAAAGCGGAAAGCAAAAGAAATGTAAGAGGGGCGTGGGGACATGACTGATTAATAGAGGAAATGTTATTTTAGTGCCAGAAATGTCTTTCTTGTTTATTCTGGACCCTATTTGGAAATTGGAATCTTCTGAAATTTGTGTGAAACTGGCAAAATTGCCAATTTCTGACCACTTTATTGGATAGTTGAAATCGGTAAATGGGTGGTTTCTTGTACTCATTCGATAGACAAAATGGAGTTCTAGCAAAATAGATATGATTTTTGTCAACTAGTACACAGGAATTGGCCAAAAATGGGGCTCAAAGTGGGCGAAATCGCCAATTCGTAAACATCGTCGAGACTACTAACTTCACGAGAGCATAATTCCGTAAATTTTTCATCAAATGTCATACTTTTGGTGCCATTATGATCGGGAAAAGATTCTCTATCATTTCGTAAGAAAAAATAATTTTTTTTTTCCGAAAAATTTTCGACCCTGAGAACGAGTTTAGGAGAATGCCTCTCGACCCTGTAAGGGTTAATATAGACAAATGCAAAGTTCTAAATGTTGGACAGGAAAATAACCATGCCACATATAAACTAAATAATGTAAATCTTAATATTAATGATTGCAAAAAGGATTTAGGAGTTTTGGTTAGCAGTAATCTGAAACCTAGACAACAGTGCATGAGTGTTCGCAATAAAGCTAACAGAATCCTTGGCTTCATGTCAAGGAGTATAAATAATAGAAGTCCTCAGGTTCTTCTTACACTATATATATCATGAATTGAGACACTTACGCAACATATGGGAATCCATATGTTGCATAAGTGCCTCAATTCTTCAACTTGTCAGTTTTCAAAGCCATTCATCACAACTCTCTATATCTTTGGTTAGGCCTCATTTAGATTATGTTGCACAGTTCTGGTCACCGTATTACACAATGGATATAAATGCACTAGAAAATGTACAAAGAAGGATGACAATGTTGATCTCATGTATCAGCACTATCCTGAACACTGCTCAAAGTCTGTCAGTTCTTAACTACAATATCAGGTCCTTAACCCTTTCAGGGTCTGTCCCGTAGATCTACGGCTTTACATTCAGGGTCCAAACCATAGATCTACGCCAAAATTCTAGTGACATCAAATTTAGCACGAGAAGACTGGTAGGCCTACATCTAAGAGAATGGGTCTGGGTGGTCAGTGTGCACACCATAGAAAAAATCTGGATGCCCGCATGGCATTGTGGGAACGCCTGCAAAGTAGCTTTGTTCATTGTGCCTGGCGGCAAGGAAGCTCTCACTCCCCACTCACTCTCTGGGTGAATTCTGACTCTCCTCTTCACAACTTACAGTTCTAAAACTGATGGAAGTGGAGCTGAAGACGAATTCTATGGTTTTGAACCATTTGGTACCATTGTGCCATAAGGTACAATGGTACCATATGGTACAATGGTGCCATGTCATACAATGGTATCACATGGTACAATGGTATCATATAGTACAATGGTACCATATGGTACAATGTATCATATAGTACATTGTACCATATGGTACATTATACCATATGGTACAAGGTACAGGGACCCTAATGGAAATAAATCTGTCTGACTTTTTTGGGTTATCCTAGGTTCTCCAAACATATGCTGCTAAGTATGATATTCTATGTAACTTTATTTGTGTATAACTAAATAAACTTACTTATGATGCCACATGCACTTGAGTAAGTTTATTCAGGTGTACAGAAATACAATTACATAGATTATCATACAGAGCAGCATATGTATAAAATCCTAGGATAACCCAAAAAAGTCAGGGTGACTTATTTCCATAATTATCCCTGTATCTGTACCATATGGTGTCCTGTACTGTATGGTACCCTGTACCATATGGTAACCTGTGCCATATGGTACCCTGTACCATATGGTACCCTGCACCATATGTTATCCTGTACTGCATGGTACCCTATACCATATAGTACAATGTACCATATGGTACCCTGTAACATATGATACCGTGTACCATATGGTCAATAGGTGTTGGTGGCATGAGACACCAGCCAAGACTGAGTGGCAATGCAAGCTAGCTACTGATTCTGCAGTTTCCAAGACAAAGTAATTTGTCATCCACCTCAAGGAACGCGTCAAGTTCCTGTACACTTGTAAATATATAATAGAACATTACTAATATACAACATTTTTGCATATTTTTGTTGTAAACAACTATTATAAACAAAATAATAATGCAAATATTAGTGTGTTTTTTGTGTTGAATACAACAGTACCATATGGTACAATGAACCATATGGTATCATTGTACTGTATGGTACAATGTACCATATGGTACTGAGAATAAACTTTGAATTTGAAGTTGAATTTGAATTGCATCATATGATACCTTGTGGTACCATTACACCATATGGTATCATTGCACCATATGGTGCCATAAGGTACCATTGCACCATATGGTACCATTGTATCATATAGTACCATTGTACCAAATGGTGCCATTGTACCATATGGTACAATTGCACCCTATGACACCATTGTACCATATGGTACTATATGGTACCGTTATATTCAACACAATAACTGCACTAATATTTTCATCATTTTGTTTACAATAAACTTGTAAACAAGTTTTGTAAGCAATATAATGATAAACAAATTAGTGCAGTTATTGCATGGAATACAATGAGTGTACACTTATACAGTATACATTATACTGGTCTCACAGGCCACAAATGTTATTAGAAAAAGAAAAAAATTAGAAAAGAAAAGAAAAAAGTATAAAAAACATAAAATAAAAAAATGGGATTTTGTGGAAGTCACTGATGTTGCTGCCACCCGGTCATTTTGGGTCAAGTTCCCGCCGCTGTATCTCAGTAAGTACTGGTCAGAAAATTTTTTTTTTTGTCTTATTACCTTCACAAAAATATACTCTTTAATTCTGTAAGAAAAAATAATATTTTTTTTTTTTTTCAAAATTTCTTGGACACTGGAGCACCACTTCAGATTTTGGCCTTGGACCCTGAAGGGGTTAAGCAAACACTATGATGACCTCCTGGCACTCCTTGAGTCACTAAAGACACCCTTCTCCTGCATTATTCTTACTGAGACCTGGCTTAAGCAGGACACAATTAATATCTACCCACTACCAGGATACACAGCAATCCACAACTGCAGACCATACCAAGTTGGGGGTGGTATTGCAATCTATTACTCTAACCAACTATCTTGTATTAGCACTAATTGCTTTAGTGATGAATATGGGGAATACATTTTTGCTAATTTTCCTATAAAAACCTCAAGATGCCTATAACAATCGGTGCCATATACCGGATACCCCACACAAACATCCTAAACTTCAGTGAGAATCTAAAGTCACTAATAAAAAGCAGACAATTGAACAAGCACCACCTTCTCTTAGCTGGAGACTTCAATATCAACCTTGGCCTACCAGATAACCAGACTGTAACTGATTTCATCAACAATATGAACAGCACACTTCTCATACCAACAATAACTAAACCAACCAGGCTTACTGAGACAAGTGCAACCATAATAGACCACATATGGACCAATATACTAGCTTCCCTTAAATCAGGGATAATCACAGACAGCACTACTGACCACTACCCAACCTTCCTCTTAACAAACATTAGTAAGCCACCACTTGAATACAACAAAGTTTCATTTAGACTCCATGACGAGGCCTCAATAAGGAATTTCACAGCAGACCTAGAGACTGTTGACTGGCCTACAGAATTCTCCAATGCCAATTGTATTGACGATTGGACAGACATTTTTCTTAACAAAATACTTAGACTATACTACAAACATTGTCCTATAAAAACGAAACATCACGAATAAACGGCTTGGTTGCCCATGGCTAACCAACAGCATTCTGAAATCCATTGATAAGAAACACCAATATGAAAAGCAATATAGACAGGGCTTAATACACAAAGATATTCTTAAACAATATTCAACAGTTCTCACCAAATTAATAAAGAAAGTCAAACAACTGTACTACTCCAGCAGATTCACTGACACAAGAGGAGATATAAAAAAGACCTGGAAAACACTTTCCCAGATTCTGGGGACCCACAAACTGAAAAAAACCCAAGAATATTGTTCTAACTAAACCTCATGAAACACCACTGCATCCCACTGATACAGCTAACGGGATAAATGACTTCTTCTCAAACATAGGATCTAATCTCGCCAGTAAAATCCCATGTACCAATGCCCGTGCCGGGGACTACCTAGATGGGAATTTCCCAAATTCCTTCTATCTTGTACCAACTGAGCCCACGGAAGTCACCGCGATCATAAAGTCACTTAAAAATAACTCGGGGAATCTGTCTCACGTCCCACCATTATTGTACAAGCAAGCAGCCCATGTCCTTTTGCATGCTATTACATTACTTTTTAACAAGTCACTAGAAACTAGCACTTTCCTGACACTACTCAAGACAGCAAGGGTTACACCAATACATAAAGGTGGTGACCCTACAGACAAACAACTATAGGCCAATATCAAACTTACCATTGCTATCCAAAATCTTCGAGAAACTCGTGCACAGGAGACTATATTCATTTATAACATCACAAAACATACTCAACCCCTGCCAATTTGGATTCAGGAAAAATAAACAATGTCCAACTTAAAAGCCTACGTAGTGTAGTGTATGTTTTGCTCCATTATTGTTCAAATTTCATTGTACAATCTCTTAGTAATTAAATAATCAACTACCTCATTTTGTGATTTTACTAGTAAGCATAAGTCACCTTATGTAATTTTCGTATTTACTATTGTTTGCTTAAACATTAGCTGAATTGATACTTTCTCTGTCCATATTACTACCTCATATTTTTTTAAATACTATCAATTGATATTACTTACTAAAATTAATAATTATCATTTTTACTATAATTTCAATTTACTTTTAACATTTTTGACATTTAATAACCATTACTTGTCTAATTACCTTTACCTGTTTTAATACCACATTTACTATCTTAGAATACTCTTAATTACCTTGTACTGCCATATAACCTCTAGTATAACTACCAGTGCAATATTGAATGAAATAAACATTACTTTTTCACTTTTTTGTAATCATTATTACTTACTAAAATTTTATTAAACACCATATTTACTACCAGTCAATTTTACTTTTGTACATTAAACATTTTTTTTATACTTCCCATAACATTTTGTTGCCAAACTTTCAAGTTTGTACATTCAACTCCAACCTTTTTATTATCCTTTGTACCTGTGTACCTGTGTACCTGTCTACCATCTTACTATCATATTATAACCAAGACATTACCCTTGTTATTTTTTACTATTATTCTTTTGGTACTTTAATTGTGAATTATATTTTGTCAATTTAAATCTAGTTATACTCCTGATCTTGTCAACAACCTATACCAGACTCTAGTGCAATTGCAAGTACCATTTCAATTTGTATTCTTATATTATAAGTTTATATTATAATTCCTACTCTAAGATTGTCTTCATATCTTAGTGACTATATTGTGTGTGCAATTAGTGTATATTTCAATTATATTATTGTTCAAGGCCCTTAACTATCTTTTGCTAACTAGTACCAACTACCTCATATATTTTTTTTTTTCTACTTTTTTTTATTCTTAACTTGTATATTTTATCTTGTCAATTTAAATCTAGTTATACTCTAATTCTTGTAAACAACTTATATAACACCTTAGTGCAATTACAATTGAGAGTCTTGTGCCTTTTTTATATTATTAGATTAAACTCAGTTGTACTATAGTCAATACCAAATTCATTATATTAGACCATATTGCAATTACTAGTGAGAGACTGGTGCTATTTTTAATTTGTATTTTTATATTATTAGATTAAATCTAGTTGTACTATAGCTCATTCTAGCTCTAAACATAGACTCCACAAAAGTCACTGTATTAGACCTTAGTGCAATTATTTGATTACCACTTTATTGTTCACCACAACTTATATTAGTCCCTTTTATATTATAATTTTATATTATAATTCATTATTTTTACATTTGTTAAATAATTCAGGTGCTATTTTTTAATTCTAACTATAGATTCACTACAAATCTTATGATTACAAGCATTGATCCTGATACCAACCTCTTATTTAATGACTTAAATGATTCAAACAGTTACTGTAATTACTACACAGCAGAACAATCAAAGGCACTTCTCAGAGCCAACAACAACATAACTATCTTTAACTACAATATCAGATCTTTAAGCAAGCATTACGATGACCTCCTAGCATTACTAAATTCCTTGCATGCCAATATGTCCATCATTACACTAACTGAAACCTGGCTATAGCCTGATACTACAGATGTCTATGCCATTCCTGGTTACACAGCCATACACAACTGTAGGCCAGACCAACAAGGGGGTGGCACAGCTATATACTACTCAGACCAACTAGAATGTATCACTAATACTTGCACAAGGGATGAACATGGGGAATATATAATAGCTAAATTCAAATCAAAATGCCTACAAAAACCTCTCACAGTGATAAACATCTACAGAGTTCCACAATCAAACATTAGCCAATTTAGTCAAAACCTAGGAAGTATGATAACTGATGCACGCATGAACAAAGATCACTTACTACTCTCAGGTGACTTCAATATAAATCTCCTGCAAGACCAGGACCCACACGTTACTGAATTCACAAACACAATGAGTAACTGCATGTTGCTACTAACAGTAGCAAAACCTACAAGAGTTACGGAGACTAGTGTTTCCCTACTTGACCACATCTGGACCAACACCATATCCCCTTTAAAATCAGGCATAATCACAGATAATACCACAGACCACTACCGGACTTTCCTCATAACAACTCTTGGTAAAATACCCCAAGACACTACTAAAGTCACCTTCAGACTTCACAATGAGGCAGCCATTAATAACTTCACAACAGCAGTAACAAACATTGACTGGCACACTGAGCTAGAAATCTATACAGATATTGACGAATGTTTTAATAATTTTCTAAAAAAGACCCAATACCTCTATAACAAGCACTGCCCTAAAAAAACTAAACAGATGACAGCTAAGAGACTGAACAGTCCCTGGCTAACACCCAGCATTCTCAAATCCATAAATACAAAACACCGATATGAAAAACAGTACAGAATGGGTCACATAACCAGAGACCAAACAAAACGTTACTCGTCAGTCCTAACCAGCCTGATAAGAAGGGCAAAAAAAATTGTATTATGAGAACAGATTATCCAACTTACGAGGTGATATAAAAAAGACCTGGAAGACCCTATCAGAAATTCTGGGAACAAAAAAGATATCACGAAATAGCGAAATAAAATTAGCAAAATCAGATGAACCCCAACTCCCACCAACATAAACAGCAAACAGATTCAATGATTTCTTCTCCACTATAGGACAAAACCTTGCCAATAAAATCCCAAGCTCAGATACCCCACCAAATGATTACCTCACTGGCAACTACCCGAACACACTGTTCCTAGCTCCGACTAACCCATACGAAGTCTCCATTATTATCAACGCACTAAAAAACAAGGCAGGAGATTTAAATACCTTACCACCCTTTATATACAAAAAAGTGTCACAAGTACTATCACCAATCATTGCAACACTCTTAACAAATCCATTGAATCCTCCACCTTCCCTACAGCTCTCAAAATAGCAAGGGTCACCCTGATCCATAAAGGAGGAGACCAAACAGAGTTGAATAACTATAGGCCAATATCCAATTTACACCCTCTCTCAAAAATCTTCGAAAAATTAATTCATAAACGAATCTACTCCTACCTCATCTCCCAAAACATTCTCAACCCCTGCCAATTTGGATTCAGGCCTAATAAAAATACTAATGATGCTATTATACACATGCTAGAACATATATACACTGCAATAGAGAAAAAAGAAGTCCCACTGGGGATCTTCATTGACTTACGTAAAGCTTTTGATACAGTTGACCATGACTTGCTCCATGTAAAATTGTCACATTATGGTATTAGAGGGCACTCCCTCAACTACCTCAAGTCATACCTCAGCAACAGAAGCCAATATGTGTACGCAAATGGGGCAAGCTCTTCCGCTCAACCAATTACAGTTGGTGTCCCACAGGGAAGTGTCCTTGGCCCTCTTCTCTTTCTCCTATACATAAATGACCTCCCAAATGCTTCGCAATTACTCAAACCCACACTTTTTGCAGATGACACTACATACGTCTTCTCTCACCCGAGCCCAGTCACGCTAGCCAATACTGTAAACACCGAATTACAGAAAATATCTACCTGGATGAGGACTAACAAACTTACACTAAACATTGACAAAACTTACTTCATTCAGTTTGGTAACAGAGCTACAGATGTACCTCTTAACATAACGATAAGCAGATCACCTATCACAAAGCTAACAGAGGGAAAATTCTTAGGAATCCACCTTGATAATAGACTCAAATTTCATACACATATACAACAAATTTCTAAGAAAATTTCCAAGACTGTAGGCATACTATCGAAGATATGGTACAATGTTCCACAGTCAGCCCTCCTGGCCCTTTATCACTCTCTTATTTACCCCTATCTCACCTATGGAATTTGTACATGGGGCTCAACAACAATTAACCATCTCAGACCACTAATTACCCAACAAAAGGCTGCAGTTAGAATGATAACAAATTCTCACTACAGGCAGCACACTCCACCAATATTCAAAACACTCAACCTACTCACCATACAAAACATCCATACTTATTACTGCACCTATTACATACATAGAACACTTAACTCTGATATTAACCCTCCCCTTAAACATCTCCTTGCCAACCTCAACAGAACACATGACCATAACACAAGGCACAGATCACTCTTTGATGTTCCTCGTGTCCATCTCACGCTATGCAAAAACTCAATGCACATAAAAGGCCCTAAAATCTGGAATTCATTACCTGTAAATATAAAAGAAACACTACCTGTTTATAAATTCAAGTCTCTTCTCAAAGATCACTTACTCACTCAAAACCAAATAAATACTGAATAACTGAACCTTATAAATTGTATATCCTAAATGCTACTCACAATTATATCACACAAATGTTAAACCTAAGACCCAATCTAACTTTGTTATTTTTTTAAATACACTACCTAACAGAATACTCCATTCGACTGAATGTACAGCAATGCATGCAACCATATGACCTGTCTTTGTAATACAGTGGACCCCCGCATAACGATTACCTCCGAATGCGACCAATTATGTAAGTGTATTTATGTAAGTGCGTTTGTACGTGTATGTTTGGGGGTCTGAAATGGACTAATCTACTTCACAATATTCCTTATGGGAATAAATTCAGTCAGTACTGGCACCTGAACATACTTATGGAGTGAAAAAATATCGTTAACCGGGGGTCCACTGTACTCATTTGTGCTTTATAGTTATCTGTGTACAATAATGTTTTATCACTGATTTCATCATTGCTTAGTTAATCTTAAGTTAATTTTAAGCCAGCCCGTAATGCTATGCATATAAGTGGCTTTGGCATGCTGCTCTTACCTGTATTTTTTTTTTGTACCTCTGTATGTATGCTAAAATTACTAAATAAATAAAAGCACTAATGATGCAATTATAAAAATGATAGACCTGCTTTACACAGCATTGGAAAATAAGGAATATCCGCTAGGAATTTTTATTGACCTAAGAAAAGCGTTTGACACAGTAGACCACGGCATCCTACTCCACAAACTTGACGACTATGGTATAAGAGGCCATGCGCTTGGATATTTTAAATCTTACCTTTCTAATAGGTATCAGTATGTCACCATTAAAGACACAGCCTCATCAATACGGCTACTTGATACTGGAGTTCTGCAGAGAAGTGTCCTTGGACCCCTGCTCTTCCTCATTTACATCAATGATCTTCCAAACATATCCCAACACCTGAAACCCATTCTCTTTGCTGACGACACGACTTATGTCATCTCCCACCCTAATCTTGCCACCCTCAACACCATTGTTAATGAGGAGCTGCTCAAAATATCGACTTGGATGACAGCCAATAAACTTACACTTAACACTGGCAAAACCTACTATATTATGTTTGGTAGCAGAGCAGGTGTTGCGCAACTTAACATTAAGATCGACAACACTCTAATTGCCAGACATAATGAGGGCAAATTCCTTGGCCTATACCTCGACAACAACCTAAATTTCAGCACCCATATCCAACACATAACAAAAAAAGCATCCAAAACGGTGGGGATCCTCTCCAAGATACAATACTACGTGCCGCAAACTGCCCTTCTCACACTATACCATTCACTTATATATCCATACCTCACCTATGCTATCTGTGCTTGGGGGTTCAACTGCAGCAACACACCTAAAGCCACTAATAACCCACCAAAAAGCCGCAGTAAGAATAATCACTAAATCCCATCCCTGGCAACACCCCCTCCCCCCTTCCACTCTTCATAGATCTAAACTTACTCCCTGTTCAGAACATCCACACTTACTACTGTGCAATCTATATCTACAGGACCTTAAATTCCAATATTAGTCTTGACCTAAAACGCTTTCTTGATAGTTGTGACAGGATCCACAGGCATAACACCAGACACAAACATCTCTATGACATTCCCCGTGTTCGACTAAACCTTTACAAAAATTCAATGTATTTCAAAGGACCTAAAATCTGGAACACCCTACCTGAAAACTCTAGAACTGCAGACATATTCATCACTTTCAAAACTATAGTTAGAAAACATCTTAACTCCCTGATACACCCCGACAACTAACTACATGATAACCACCTGGTGTTTCACAATTACACTCACTCACCCACTGACTATAAACCCAGAAATACTAATCTTAATCTTAAAATAATAAATCCTAACTAGTCATTAGTTTGCCTATGATACCCCAATATAGACACTTTGTATTGTGCCAAAACAAAAGCATTCACATTGCTAAACTCACAAATTATGATATAGTCACTTAGCCTTAATACCATAATCTGCAAGGATTTAATGTTAAGAATTAATCTAAGTCTGCCCGAAATGCCTAGCCATGCTTGGTGTCCTAGTGGCCCCCTCTGTAATTAGTATTTTATAACATGTAAACCACACAATACCCAAAACCTGTAAACCCCACATTGTAACCCTTATAGAGAATAAACTTGAATTGAATTGAATTGAATTGAATATGAGGATAGACTGAGGGCCCTGAATCTGCACTCTCTAGAAAGGCATAAAATTAGGGAAGATATGATTGAGGTGTATAAATTAAAAATGGGAATTAATAAAGGGGATGTAAATAGTGTGCTAAAAATATCGTAGCAATGGCTTTAAGTTGGAAAAATTCAGATTCAGGAAGGATATAGGAAAGCACTGGTTTGATAATAGAGTTGTGGATGAGTGGAACAAACTCCCAAGTACATACCATCATAGAAGCTAAGACATTTTGTAGTTTTAAAAATAGGTTCAATAAATACATGTACATGAATGGTTGTAGGTGGGTGTGAGTTAGACCTGACTAACTTATGCTACTAGGTCAGATGCCATGCTCCTTCCTTAAGTGAATGTGACCTGACCTCATTAGATTAGGGCACTGGCTTAAGCCGGTGGGAGAATTGGGCCTGTCTCGCATGGGCCAGTGGGCCTGCTTCAGTGTTCCTTCTTTCTTATGTTCTTATCTTATGTAAGGGAGCAAAGGGCTAGTAACCCCTTCTCCTGTATATACAGGTCGGCCATCACTAATCCGACAATCAGTTATCTAGTTCCATCAGTAATCCAGCACTAATTTTGGCTAGTATAATCTCAAATTTCATCATTGTACTGACTCAGAAATTGTGCAGATGGTTGTAAATCCACAGCAGCAAGCCAATGGAGGAGAAAGCAGTGATGAAAATGAGGAAGATGTAGCAGAAAGTCTTTCTATTGATAGGTTAATTAAGTGATTTATAACCTAACCACTCTGTAATCTGGCAAACTCACTAATCCAGCACACTACAGGTCCCAGTGATGCCAGATTAGTGATGGCCGACCTGTATTACTAAATTTAAAAGGAGAAACTTTCGTTTTTCCTTTTGGGCCACCCTGCCTCTGTGGGATATGGCCGATTTGTTGAAAGAATAATAATAATAATAATAATATGTAAACAGGCTTATAAAGAAATCACATTTGTTTGTTAAAAACTGTAGTTTAAATAATTGTGTGTTTTTAATTGGACTGTGGTAGTCGCTACTGTTATGATCTGGAAGTGTGCAATGGGCGAGACTCAGGACCTCACACTATATCCTCCCTCACACAGTTATAATAATCATTACCTTCTTACACTCCATACCCATGTCTCCCTCTGAATCCCACTTTTCTGAGACTATCCAGCTGCTTCCTGCTCCTACACACATTACTGTATATTTTATTTGTAGCTCTGTCCTGTTTAATTAACATCCAATTAATGTTTAATACTGTTGGTAAGGGAAAAGGAATGATACCATGCATATGCTGCTATGTATGATAATCTATGTAACTGTATTTGTGTATACCTGAATAAATTTACTTAAAAATTTTGGGTAAATATTCTTGGTTAAAAATGTAATATATGAAAGTGATGATAAATGAGTTTACTTCTTTGGGGCACCCTACCTTGGTGGAAACTCTTTATGTGGCAACAAAAATAAATGCATAAAATGTTGATTATCATTTTATGTTTGTAATTCATGTCTTTTCTAAAACACATTGTATGTTATGCAGTACATAGTACTATTGTGTTATTGTTACTACTACCTGGAGCACAATTACTCAGTAACACCTGTTTTCTTTTCTTACTCACACTACTACTTCTAGATTATTAGTAAACATTCTTTCATTTGTGATATTGAAGAGATGAGCACTTTTCTGGCTGGCAATAAATTTGATGCACAAGAGCAGAGATGCCAAGATACTCATCCAATATCAGTTATATTACACCAGCTTAAGGTTATGCATAATGAAAAACTTCCCAATTGCCCACACCGCAGTAAAAGCTCTTAGTGTCTAATTGAAAGGTTGCTGTGAAACACATTTAGTTATGCACTCATATTATTTACAAACCATAGATTTGCTTCTGTTGTACCAGATTGCAAGACAACTCTTCATATCAAGGACACTTTAGTCCATTGTCTCTGAAATACTGAATAGAAACGTTTGTAGCAATGACATCCCACATCATAAAAATCTTTACATAGGTTCTAAGAAGCAAGATTGCCAACCACTTGGATTCCCAACAGTTGTACAACTTAGTGCAGCATGGGTTTAGTGCAGGTCACTCCTGCCTCTCACAACTAATGGATCACAATGATAATGTTCTTGAATGTGCTGGAGGACAAACAGAATGCAGATGTAGTATAAACAAGCTTTGTAAAAGCCTTTGGCATGGTGTGATAGCACAGAAAATGCCTATTAAAAGAATAACTGGAAAAGTGGGAAGATGGATCTAACTTTTTAACTAACTGAATGCAGTAATAATAAACAGAGTTAAAGGCTGCCATAGTGAAAAGCTCTGTTCCACAAGGTACAGTACTCATCCCAATCCTGTTTCTCATTCTCATATACAAAGAGATGTAAACCATAGCACTGTGTCTTCTTTTGCTGATGATACTAAAATTTGCATGAAACTGTTATCCATTGAAGACACTGTTAATTTGCAAATGGATAAAAACCAAGTCTTCCAATGGGCCACAGAAAACAGTATGAAGTTCATTGAGGACAAATTTCAGTTACTCCATTATGGAAAACTTGAGAAAATAGAAGCTAGATTGGAGTATAAAACAAATTCTAAACACACAATAGAGTAAAAAAAAAAACTAATATGAATAATGTAGGTGTGATAATATTGGAATTCAAAGCTCACAATATCATTATTGCAACTGCAAGGAAAATGAGTGATAATCCTTTTTGAGTCATTTGTTTTCTGTAGGCTTGAATACTGTTGAACACTAACAGCTCCTTTCAAGGCAGGCACCTTAACCCTTTCAGGGTCGAGACCCCCGATCTCTAACCCTTTGAGTGTTTCAGTCGTATATATACGTCTTACGAGCCAATGTGTTTGACGTATATATACTCAAAAATTCTAGCAGCTTCAAATCAAGAATGAGAAAGCTGGTAGGCCCACATGTGAGAGAATGGGTCTGTGTGGTCAGTGTGCACCACATGAAAAAAATCCTGCCGCACGCAGTGCATAATGAGAAAAAAAAAACTCCGACCGTGTTTTTGGATTAAAATGCCGACTTTGAGATCCTATGAAAAGGACCTTGAAATGGAGCTCAAAGTAGGGGAAATGTTTGATTTTTGCTGATGTTCAAGAGTAAACAAATGATGTCATTGTCCAATAAATGTCCAACTAGCCATTCTAATATGCAGTCATAAATGGGTTGACATTATTTATACAATTATTACAGCATTGCGGTAGTCTGCATAACAGTAAATCTTCTATTTTTTGTTTGAATAAAAATTCAAAATAGAAAGCAAGATTAATATGAGGGGCCTGGAGATATGACTGATGAAGAAAGAAAATGTTATTTTAGAGCCAGGAATGTCTGCATCATTCATTCTGGACCCCATTTTTAAATTGGCATATTTTTTAATTTGCGTGAAATTGGCCAAATTGCAAATTTCTGACCACGTTATTGGGTAGTTGAAATTGGTAAATAGGTAGAATCTTGTACTCAGTTGATAGAACAAATGGAGTTCTAAAGAAATAGCTATGAGTTTGGTCGACTCGAACAATGGAATTAGCCGAAAATAGGGCTCAAAGTGGGCGAAATCGCTGATCCGTAAATATCGCTGCGGTCGCTAACTTCGCGAGAGCGTAATTCTGTAAGTTTTCCATCAAATTTCGTACTTTTGGTGACATTATCATCAGGGAAAGATTATCATTTCATAAGATTTTTTTTTTGTTTTTTCAAATATTTTGTGACACCAGGAGACACCTCAGGATTTGGGGTTGCGATAGTCAAAGGGTTAACCCTTTGACTGTTTCAGGCCCCTTTCTGAAACTGTCATTCTATGTCGCTAAATTTTTGAAAAAAAAAAAAAAAAAAATATTTTTTCTTATGAAATGATAGAGAATCTTTTCCCGATGGTAATGACACCAAATGTTCGAAATTTGGTCGAAAACTCATGGAATTACGCTCCCGCAAAGTTAGCGGTCTCAGTGACATATGCATATCGGCGATTTTGCCGACTTTGAGCCCTATTTTCAGCCAATTTCGTTTTTCCAGTTGACCGAACTCATAGCTATTTCTTTAGAACTTCATTTTATCTATCAGCTGAGTACAAGAAACCGCCCATTCACCAATTTGGACTACCCAATATTGTGGTCAGAAATTGGCAATTTGGCCAATTTCACGCAAACTAAAAAAGATGCCAATTTCAAAATAGGGTCCAGAATAAATAAGGTAGACATTCTTGGCACTAAAATAACATATCCTCTGTTCATTAGTCACATCTCTAGGCCCCTCTTATATTATTATTGCTTTCTATTTTGATTTTTTATTCATACAAAAAATACAAAATTTACTTTTATGCAGACTACTGCATTATTGTAAAAATGGTATAAATAATATCAGTGCACTAGTGAAAGAATATTAGACTCCCCAATTGACGTGTATTGGACGTGTGGTGTGATTTGTTTACTCCTGAACATTGGTAAAAATTGAACATTTCTGCTACTTTGAGCTCAGTTTCAAGGTCGTTTTCATCATCAAAGTAATGAAAATCATCTCTATTTCTGTAATATGTTTTCCATTTTATCACCTAAGACCATGAAAACGCAAATACATCGATAAATACTATATGAAAATACACCTCAAAGTCGGCGTTTTAATCCCAAAAAACAATCAGAGTTTTTTTTTCTCATTACGCACTGTGTGCTGCAGGATTTTTTTTATGTGGTGCACACTGACCACACAGACCCATTCTCTCACATGTAGGCCTACCAGCTTTCTTCCGCTTGATTTGAAGCCGCTAGAATTATTGAGTAGTATATATACGTCTGAAACACTGGCTCGTAAGACGTATATATACGATCAAAACAGTCAAAGGGTTAACACACACTCAGGCTCGAAAAAAAAATTATTTTTTCTTATGAAATGATAGAATCTTTTCCCGATGGTAATGACACCAAAAGTATAAAATTTGATGGAAAACTTATGAAATTACACTGTCGTAAAGTTAGCGATATTGGCGATATTTACGCATCTGCAATTTTACCCATTTTGAACCCTATTTTTGGTCAGTTCCATTGTTCCAGTTGATTAAAATTATAGCTATTTCACTAGAACTCCATTTTTTCTATCGACTGAATACAAGAAACCGTCCATTTACTAATTTCAACTACCCAATAAAAAATTGGACAGAAATTGACAATTTGGCCAATTTCAAAATAGGGTCCAGAATAAGCAAGACAGATATTCCTGGCACTAAAATAACATTTTCTCTGTTCATTAGTCACATCTCCAGGCCTCTCTTATATTACTTTTGCTTTCTAGTTTTAATTTTCTTTCTCACAAAAAATAGAAGATTTACTGTTATGCAGATTACTGCATTATTGTAAAAATGATATAAATAATATCAGCGCACTTGTGAAAGAATATTAGATTCACCAGTTGACATATATTGGACGCGTGGCATGATTTGTTTACTCTTGACACTGGCAAAAAAATCGAACATTTCCGCTACCTGAGCTCAATTTCAACGTACTTTTCATCATGAAACCAATCAAAATCATCTCTATTTTTCTAATATATCTTCCATTCTATCAAATGAGACCAAGAAAATGAGAATACAACCATAAATATCATACGAAAATAAATACACTACTAAGTCGCTGTTTTAAATTAAAAACACGGTCGGAGTTTTTTTTTCTCATTATGCACTGCGTGCTGCAGGATTTGTTTTATACTGTGCACACTGACCATGCAGACCCATTCTTTCATATACAGTGGACCCTCAGTTAATGATATTAATCTGTTCCAGAGAGCTTGTCCTTAACCAATTTTATCGTTATCCGAATTAATTTTCCCACAAGAAATAATGGAAATCCAATTAATCCGTTCCAGACACCCAAAAGTATTAAAAAAAAAAAATTTCACATGAAATATACATTTCCCTACAGAGAAACAATGAGAGATACAGTATAAATACATTAATACTGTAATTCATAAAATAACACTTACCTTTATTGAAAACTAAGTGATGAGATGGGAAGAGAGGAGAGGATGGAGGTGAATTATTGTTTGGAAAGGGAATCTCCTTCTTAAGGACTTTGGGTAGCAAGCCCTTTTCCAGGGTTATCTCCCTTCTTTGTTTTTTAATGCCACTAGGACCAGTTTGAGAGTCACTGGGCCCCTGTCGCACCTGGGAGTGCCTTTTCCTCCCGAGTAATGTAGGTCCTGTTTGGCATTTTCTTCCAAAACAGGCCTGTTTCATCAAAATTGAACACTTGTTGGGGTTTTAATTTTTCAGCCTCTATGTACCCCTTAAAGTCCTGCAAATATTTTTCAGCCACTTTTTTGTCAGAACTGGCAGCCTCACCATGCCTTATCACACTGTGTATGCCACTACAATTCTTAAATCTCTAAAACCAGCATTTGCTGGCCTTAAATTCATCAATATCAACACTAGTTGGAGGCATTTTATTAATGAGATCTGCATGCAACTGCCTTGCTTTTTCACATATAATTGACTGTGAAACACTATCTCCTGATAATTGTTTCTCATTGATCCACACCAACAACTCTCTCCACATCTTCGAGTATTTGCGATCTCTGTTTTTTAAGCACATTTGCACCTTTGGCAACAACAACTTCCTTGATTGCCTTTTTGTTGGCCAAGATAGTAACAATGGTTGATTGGGGTTTGTTATACAACCTGGCCAGCTCGGAGGCATGCACTCCACTTTCGTACTTTGTGATTATCTCTTTCTTCAATTCAATAGTATATCTCACCCTTTTTACCACAGGGTTGGCACTAGAAGCTTTCTTTGGGCACATGGTGGTTTATTTAGCAGTTACAATCACTAAAAACAATGGAATAATACAAAATGTATTGCGTGCACGAGTGGAATCTTCCACACTGGCTTGTAAACAATGGCACACTGGCCACACTGGAGTGGCCGGGCAGCCCGGGTGGCTCAGGCCACGTGGACATGTTCTTCTCATTATGCAGTGCATGAGAAAAAAAACTCCAACTGTTTTTTTTAATTAAAATGCCTACTTTGGGGTCTATTTTCATGTAGTATTTATGGTTGTATTCTCGTTTTCTTGGTCTCACTTGATAGAATGGAAAACATATTATAGAAGTAGAGGTGATTTTGATTGGTTTTACTACGAGAAGAACCTTGAAATGGAGCTCAAAGTAGGGGAAATGTTTGATTTTTGCCAATGTTCAAAAGTAAACAAATGATGTCATTGTCCAATTAGCCATTCTAATATGCAGTCATGAATGGGGCGACACTATTTGTACAATTATTACAATATTGCAGTAGTCTGCATAACCGTAAATCTTCTATTTTTTGTTTGAAAAAAAATTCAAAATAGAAATCAAGAGTAATATCAGAGGGACCTGGAGACATGACTGATGAACAAAGAAAATGTTATTTTAGAGCCAGGAATGTCTGCATTGTTCATTCTGGACCCCATTTTGAAATTGTCATATTTTTTAATTTGCGTGAAATTGGCCAAATTGCCAATTTCTGACCACTTTATTGGGTAGTTGAAATCAGTAAATGGGCAGTTTCTTGTACTCAGTTGATAGAACAAATGGAGTTCTACAGAAATAGTTATGAGTTTGGTCAACTGGAGCACTGGAATTAGCTGAAAATAGGGCTCAAAGTGGGCGAAATCGCCGATTCGCTAATATCACTGAGGTCGCTAACTTCACGAGAGCGTAATTCCGTAAGTTTTCCATCAAATTTTGTACTGTTGGTGTCATTACCATCAGGAAAAGATTCTTTATCATTTCATAAGAAAAATAATTTTTTTTTTTTTAATTTTTGCGACACCAGGAGACACCTCAGGATTTGGGGTTGCAACAGTCAAGGGGTTAATGCTTTCCATTAGTTGTAGCACTATTGTAGTTGTAGCACTGTAAGGAGTTATCTATTGTTTTTTTTGGGCACCTATTCTTATTTAGCTTATCACTATGATCTCTTAGGCCCCAAGTGATTCACTTATCTTTAACAAAATGGTGATGGCATCTTCAGCTTTGTTCAAATTGTCTTATTTTATATTAACATAAGCAGTGCCATATTTATACTTTTGTTTTAAATTACTTTTTTAAATTTCAGTTGGCAAGGAGATCTGCTGAGCTATTATACGAGTTAGAAATTTCCAAACGACTTGCTAGGAACCAAGGGAATGATATAAACTGCCTTCATCAGCAGTTAAAGGATAGACTTGAAGCACTTCAGCAGTGTCTGCTTCAGGAAAAACAGGTTAGTTATAAAATATGGATTTTTTTCATTCAAATTGAAATTAGACATTTTAAAAATAAACTTTTGTTATACTGAATATTAAAAATTAAAATGATACAAGTACGTAAAACCTCAATTTAATGAACCTCCATTAACTTTCCAAAAATAGATCTCTGTTCTCTCGCCCAGTGCTCCGAATATTTTAATTTTTTTTTTAACCCTTTCAGGGTCGACAGGCCCTCTCAGAGACTTGTTCTCAGGGTCGCCAAAATTTCAAAAAAAATAAAATAATTTTTTCTTGTGAAAAGATAGAGAATTGTTTCCCCATCATAATTCATTAGGGGATTTGCTGGTACTTCTGGCCCGGCAAATGGTGACCCGGCGCCCGATCATAATGACACCAAAAGTATGAAATTTGATGGAAAACTTACGGAATTATGCTCTCGCGAAGTTAGCGGTCTCAACGATGTTTATGCATTGGCGATATTGCCCACTTTGAGCCCTATTTTCAGCCAATTCCAGTGTACTAGTCGACAAAAATCATAACTATTTTGCTAGACCTCCATTTTTTCTATCAGATGAGTACAAGAAACCACCCATTTACCGATTTCAACTATCCAATACAGTGGTCAGAATTTAGCAATTTTGCCAATTTCACACAAATTTCAAAAGATGCCAATTTCCGAATAGGGTCCAGAATAAACAAGAAAGACATTCCTGGCACTAAAATAACATTTCCTCTGTTCATTAGCCAGGTCCCCACACCCCTCTTACATTCTTTTGCTTTCCACTTTGAATTTTTATTCTCACAAAAAAATAGAAGATTTACTGTTATACAGACTACTGCATTAATGTAGAAATAGTATAAATAATATCAGCGAACTTGTGAAAGAATATTAGACTCACCAGTTGACGTGTATTGGACGCATAGCATGATTTGTTTACTTTTGAACTTTGGTAAAATTCGAACATTTCTGCTACTTTGAGCTCAATTTCAAGGTACTTTTCATTGTAAAACCAATCAAAACCATCTCAATTTCTGTAATATGTCTCCCATTCTATAAAATGAGAGCAGGAAAACTAGAATACAGCAATAAATACCATACGAAAATACAGTGCAAAGTCGCTGTTTTGCACCAAAAACATAGTCAAAGCTTTTTTTTTCTCATTACACACTGTGTGCTGCAGGATTTTTTTTATACCACGCACACTGACCACATAGACCCATTCTTTCATATGTAGGCCTACCAGCTTTCTCTCATTAGATTTGAGGGCGCTAGAATTTAGGCGTACCAGTACGTCAAAAACCCTGGTGCATAAGCCGTACTAGTACAGCCAAAACCCTAAAAGGGTTAAATAAAGGGGGCATCTTTCTACACATAATAGGATAAAAAAAAATTTTGATGGTCAGTACTTACCGAGATATAAGACCCCAAATTTGGCACTGGATGCTCACCTGACGGCAGCATGGAGTCCTGTCACTTGTAAAAATGTTGCCAATATACCTTTTTTTTTTTTTCTTTTTTTTATTTTTATAATTTTTATCTTCTGATAATTACAATTTGTAGTAGTTCTTGTGATTTCATAGCCAGTGTTTGTTCTGACACTAATACAGTGGAACCTCTACTTATGAGTGCATCCACGTGTGAGTTTTTCCAGATACGAGCAGCTGCAAATTCAATTCAATTCATATTCAAAGTTTAATCTCTATAAAGATTACAATGTTGAATTTACAGAATTTGGTTGTTGTGTGGTTAAATAATGATTACAGAGTGTACCACTAGAATGCCTAGCATGGCTAGGCATTTCGGGCAGACTTAGTTTAATTCTTTATTTTAAAATATTACAAATTATGAGGTAAGTTGGTATTATGGCTAAGTGACTAAATACTAGTTTGTGAGTTTAGCAATGTGAATGCTTTTGTTTTGGCACAGTACATAGTTTCAGTATTGGAGTATCATAGGATTCATTATTTTAAGATTGAGATTAATATTTCTGTTTATGGTCAAATGGGTGAGTGAGTGTAAGTGTGAACCACCAGGTGGTATTCGTGTAGTTAGTTGATGGGGTTTATCAGGGAGATAAGATGTTTTCTAATGGTAGTTTTGAAGGTGATGAATGTGTCTGCAGTTCTAGAGTTCTCAGGTAGGGTGTTCCAGATTTTAGGGCCTTTGACATACATTGAATTTTTGTAAAGGTTTATTCGGACATGGGGAATGTCGTAGAGATGTTTGTCTCTGGTGTTATGCCTGTGGGTTCTGTCACAACTATCAAGAAAGTGTTTTAGGTCAAGGTTGATGTTGGAGTTTAAGGTCCTGCAGATGTAGATTGCACAGTAGTAAGTGTGGATGTACTGAACAGGGAGTAAGTTTAGATCTATGAAGAGTCGGGGGGTGTGTTGCCAGGGATAGGATTTAGTGATTATTCTTACTGCAGCTTTTTGTTGGGTTATTATTGGCTTTAGGTGTGTTGCTGCAGTTGATCCCCAAGCACAAATAGCATAGGTGAGGTATGGATAAACAAGTGAGTGGTATAGTGTGAGAAGGGCATTTTGTGGCACGTAGTATCGTATCTTGGAGAGAATCCCAACTGTTTTGGATACTTTTTTGGTTATGTGTTGGATATGGGTGCTGAAATTCAGGTTGTTGTCAAGGTATAGGCCTAGGAATTTGCCCTCATTATGTCTGGTAATTAGAGTGTTGTCGATCCTAATGTTAATTTGTGCATCTCCTGCTCTGCTACCAAACATAATATAGTAGGTTTTGTCAGTGTTAAGCGTAAGTTTATTGGCTGTCATCCTAGTCGATATTTTGATCAGCTCCTCGTTAACAATGGTGTTGAGGGTGGCAAGATTAGGGTGAGAGATAACATAAGTCGTGTCATCAGCAAAGAGAATGGGTTTCAGGTGTTGGGATACATTTGGAAGATCATTGATGTATATGAGGAAGAGCAGGGGACCAAGGACACTTCCCTGCGGAACTCCAGTATCAAGTGGCCGTGTTGTTGATGCTGTGTCTTTAATGGTAACATACTGATACCTATTAGTAAGGTAAGATTTGAAATAAGCAAGCGCATGGCCTCTTATACCGTAATGGTCAAGTTTTTGGAGTAGGATGTCGTGGTCTACTGTGTCAAAAGCTTTTCTTAGGTCAATAAAAATTCCTAGTGGATATTCCTTATTTTCCAATGCTGTGTAAAGCAGATCTAGTATTTTTATGATTGCATCATTAGTGCTTTTATTTTTCCTAAATCCAAATTGGCAGGGGTTGAGCATGTTTTGTGCTGTTATAAATGAATATAGTCTCCTGTGCACGAGTTTCTCAAAGATTTTGGATAGCAATGGTAAGTTTGATATTGGCCTATAGTTGTTTAAGTCTGTAGGGTCACCACCTTTATGTATTGGTGTAACCCTTGCCATCTTGAGTAGTATCAGGAAGGTGCTAGTTTCTAGTGACTTGTTAAAAAGTAATGAAATAGCATGTGAAAGGATATGGGCCGCTCGCTTGTACAGTAATGGTGGGACATTAGACAGATTCCCTGAGTTGTTTTTAAGTGACTTTATAATCTCAGTGACTTCCGAGGGCTCAGTTGGTGCAAGATAGAAGGAATTTGGGAAATTCCCATCTAGGTAGTCCCCGGCATGGGCATTAGTATGTGGGATTTTATTGGCGAGATTAGATCCTATGGTTGAGAAGAAGTAGTTTATCTTGTTAGCTGTGTCAGTGGGATGTAGTGGTGTTTCATTATGATTAGTTAGGACAATATTCTTGTTTTTTTTCAGTTTGTGGGTCAGTCTGAGAGAGTGTTTTCCAGGTCTTTTTTATATCTCCTCTAGTGTGGGTCCCCTAGATATCTTGTCAATGAGAATGTGTTTAGCCATGGGCAACCAAGCCGTTTGTTTGTGATCTTTTTCGTTTTTATAGGACAATGTTTGTTGTATAGTCTAAGTAATTTGTTAAGAAAAATGTCTGTCCAGTCATCAATACCATTGGCCTTGGAGAATTCTGTAGGCCAGTCAACAATCTCTAGGTCAGTTGTGAACTTCCTTATTGAAGCCTCGTCATGGAGTCTAAATGAAACTTTGTTGTATTCAAGTGGTAGTTTATTAATGTTTGTCAGGAGGAAGGTAGGGTAGTGGTCTGTAGTGCTATCTGTGATTATCCCTGATTTAAGGGGGGCTAGTATATTGGTCCATATGTGGTCTATTATGGTTGCACTTGTCTCAGTGAGCCTGGTTGGTTTAGTTATTGTTGGTATGAGAAGTGTGTTGTTCATATTGTTGATGAAATCAGTTACAGGCTGATCATCTAGTAAGCCAGGGTTGATGTTGAAGTCTCCAGCTAAGAGAAGGTGGTGCTTATTCATTTGTCTGTTTGTTATTAGTGACTTTAATTTCTCACTGAAATTTGGGATGTTTGTGTGAGGTATCCGGTAAATGGCACCGATTGTTATAGGTGTCTTAAGGTTTTTTACAGTAAAATTAGCAAAAATGTATTCCCCATATTCATCACTAAAGCAAGTGGTGCTAATACAAGATAATTGGTTAGAGTAATAGATTGCAATACCACCCCAACTTGGTATGGTCTGCAGTTGTGAATTGCTGTGTATCCTGGTAGAGGGTAGATATCTATTGTGTCCTGCTTAAGCCAGGGCTCAGTAAGAATAATGCAGGAGAAGGGTGTCTTTAGTGATTCAAGGAGTGCCAGGAGGTCATCATAGTGTTTGCTTAAGGACCTGATGTTGTAGTTAAGTACTGATAGGCTTTTAGCATTGTTTAGGATAGTGCTGGCTTGTGATGCTGTGTAATAAAGGCAGTTACTTTCCAATAGGTTTTGATTGGGTGTCAGATTATGGAGGTTTAGATCAGGGTCAATGTGATCAATCATCTTCTAGGTTTAAATTATGGTTATTTATATCCTGAGTTATGTGTTGAGTTCTAGTACTGATATCTGTAGTGGTGGGAAGCTTGGATAAGTATATAGCTAGAGTATTTTGGTCATATAGAGTATAGTCACTACTACACATAATGAAGTTGATGTTGTCTATGTGTTGTGCTGGAATGAACTAAAGTACAACTAGGTATGAACAAGACTCTCACTTGTAATTGCACTAAGAATATAATTACTTTTGTGGAGTCTATGTTTTGAGCTAGAATGAGCTATAGTACTAGATTTAATCTCAAATTAAAAATAGCACCAGTCTCTCACTAGTAATTGTATGGTCTAATATAATGAATTTGGTATTTAATATAGTACACTGAGTTTAATCTAATAATATAAAAAAGGCACAAGACTCTCAATTGTAATTGCATATGTTATATAAGTTGTTTACAAGAATTAGAGTATAACTAGATTTAAATTGACAAGATAAAATATACAAGTTAAGGTAGCAAAAGAATAAAAAAAAGTAGAAAAAAAAAAAAAAAGATATATGAGGTAGTTGGTACTAGTTAGCAAAAGATAGTTATGGGCCTTGAACAATAATATAATTGAAGTATACACTAATTGCACACACAATATAGTCACTAAGTTATGAAAACAATCTTAGAATAGGAATTATAATGTAAACTTATAATATAAAAATACAAATTGAAATGGTACTTGCAATTGCACTAGAGTCTGGTATAGGTTGTTGACAAGATCAAGAGTATAACTAGATTTAAATTGACAAAATAAAATTCACAATTAAAGTACCAAAAGAATAATAGTAAAAAATAACAATGGTAATGTCTTGGTTATAATATGATAGTAAGATGGTAGACAGGTACACAGGTACACAGTTACAAAGGATAATATAAAGGTTGGAGTTGAATATACAAACTTGAAAATTTGGCAACAGAATGTTATGGGAAGTATAAAATAATGTTTAATGTACAAAAGTAAAATTGACTGGTAGTAAATATGGTGTTTAATAAAATTTTAGTAAGTAATAATGATTACAAAAAAAGTGAAAAAGTAATGTTTATTTCATTCAATATTGCACTGGTAGTTATACTTGAGGTTATTTGGCAGTACAAGGTAATTAAGAGTACTCTAAGATAGTAAATGTGGTATTAAAACAGGTAAAGGTAATTAGACAAGTAATGGTTATTAAATGTCAAAAATGTTAAGAGTAAATTGAAATTATAGTAAAAATGATAATTATTAATTTTAGTAAGTAATATCAATTGATAGTATTTAAAAAAATATGAGGTAGTAATATGGACAGAGAAAGTATCAATTCAGCTAATGTTTAAGCAAACAATAGTAAATAAGAAAATTACATAAGGTGACTTATGCTTACTAGTAAAATCACAAAATGAGGTAGTTGATTATTTAATTACTAAGAGATTGTACAATGAAATTTGAACAATAATGGAGCAAAACACACTACACTACGTAGGCTTTTAAGTTGGACATTGTTTAGTTATTCTCTGTAAGATTAGTATCCCTGAGAAATCGTGATAGATCATTCTCATTCGTGATTGTGTACAGTTGACCTACATTTGTTTTCTTAACAAGAATTTTCCCATCCCGTGTGAAGCATTGGTGTATTGTGTCGTTATTTTCCCACTTAAGTTTTCTGACTCTATACAGGAGGTTCTGACATTTTTTGGTAAGACACTCGTTTATGTATACCTCTTTCTTTACTTTAATAGATGCAATAATTAAGTCTTTTTTCCTGCCATGTGAGTGGAATCTAAGCATAACACTTTTTCTACCATGGGATCCTAGTAACCTGGCTTCTTTTATTTCGGACTCTGGTACAATAACACTTGTTTGGTCCTTTATGATCTGCAGAGTAATTTCTTTACTGTTTGTTTGGTTCATATCACTGGGAAAAAGTGGACTGTTAACTATTACTGCGTCCGATAGTTTATCTTGTTCAGTTTTATCTTCTTGGAGAGCAAAGTAGTCACTGAACTGGTTATCTAAGTTGTTCTTCCATTCTTTTACTGCTTCTTCAACCTTTGTATTAAGAGAGATTATTTGTTGGGTATGGCTATCTATGACTGTTTGGATGGTCTTGTCACAGTTAGTCATTCCTGGTGTTGATAACTTTTGTTCAAGACTGAGGATTTTGTTCTCGAGTTGTGTCATCCTGGTGTCTTGTTTTGTTAGCGTCTCTCGAAGGTTCATATTTTTAATAACTAAGTTGGAGATGCATGTCTTTAGGGTATCTGGATCGTTGGTCATACCTGAGAGACTACTTGGTAGGTTGAATCCGGGGAAGAGAGGGGAGGATGGGCTGGTGGCAGCCATGTTTGTTGTTATTGTTGTGGTGTCGCCTTGAGCGGTGGTGAGTGGGGTGGTTGCTGGGCCGGCGTCCTCCTGGCTACACTTGTTGAATAGTTGATTTTTCGGCGTTTTCTTGCTGGCCTTGGTGCTGTTTCCTCTTAGATTGCACCTCATAATACTACAGGAATTGTTGTAGTTAAAAAGAAGTTGTAGTTATACAAAGCTTAGGGTTACATTGTTCGGCTGGCAGCGGGGTGTTGCTTTCGGTTTGTGGGCAGTCTTCCTTTGATGTTTGATTTTTTGGCGACATCAGTGGTAGACATCATGAGGTAGCAGTGGCAAACAACATGAAGCAGCAGCGGCAGACAGCATGAAGAAACAGTGGCAGACAACATGAAGCAGCAGTGGCAGACAACATGAGGCAGCAGTGGCAAAGTGTAGCATTAAGAGTGTAGCAATTAAGTGTAGCATTAAGAGTGTAGCAATTAAGTGAAGCATTAAGAGTGTAGCACTTATAAGTCACTCTGTCTGACTTTTTTGGGTTATCCTAGGTTCTCTACACATGTAGTCAGGAGCAAGATTGGCCACTGTGGTGGCCCTATAAACCCCAACAACAATAGCTGCTGTCACCACCACTAGCCACATACCTAATGACATGTATTTTATTCCTTCTAGTGTATATATCATGTTTCTATGTTATTAATATTGTTTATTATGTCATATTACATGAACTGTGATAGATAAATAAGCTGTAGAGTTGATATTAGGGAAATTATTGTTTATTATGTCATATTACATGAACTGTGATAGATAAATAAGCTGTAGAGTTGATATTAGGGAAATTATTAAAGTATTTTCTCGTGCCTGGAATTCCACTGGAACGAATTAATTCCATTTCATTTAATTTAAACGAGGAAAATTGACTCTGCAGATGAGCAAATCCAGTTGCAAGCAAGGTGACGGAATGGATTAACCCTTTCAGGGCCCGTCCTGTAAATCTACGGCTTCACGTTGAGCGTCCAAACCGTAGATCTATACCAAAATTCTAGCGCCGTCAAATTTAGCACGAAAGTGCTCATAGGCCTACATGTGAGAGAATGGGTCTGCGTGGTGGGTGTGTGCCATAAACAAAAAATCTAGGCGCCCGCATAGCATTGTGGGAATGCCGGCTCAGTTACCCTTGTTCACCATGCCTTGTCGCAAGTCAGCTCTCACTCCACGGAAAATTGGGACTCTCCTCTTCCTATCTGATAGTTCTGACACTGATGGAAGTGGAAATGAAGACGAATTCTATGGCTTTGATCAGTTAGTGACCGAAAGGAATGACCAGGATATCAATAATAGTGCAGAAAACCCTGACGATTCTCAACCTTCTACCTCTGGTGTGGGCACTCGTCAGCCACGGTCAGTTGTACCTCAACACAAGAGAAAACTAATATTTTCGTGTGCCCAGGCCTCTGACTTCAGTAATGATGATGATAGTGATGTGGATTGTGATTTTATTGCGCTTGACGATCATTCGAGTAGTGATAGTGAGGAATCATATTCACCAGTGAAGCGTCAGTATGTACGCCGCTGCATGCACTTGGGTAGTGTACCCTATGCTGTGTCCAGGGGACGGAGTACCTCCCGGAGTACATCCCGGAGTACATCCCGTGGCCCTACACCAGGTTTAGATAGTGATAGTGAGGATGATGTGGCTACACTTGGCATGGATAGACCACAGGCATCAGTAGATGGTGGTAGTGGTGATGGTAGTGGCACCGCCATGCATGACTCACCAGCTCAGGCTGGGACCCACGCTGCTGACTCCTCAGTTCAAGGACAAAGCGGAGCGTCATCCACCAACCCACCACAACCACAACCACCCGCACAACCAGCCTATGATGTCCAGTATCCACCAGCAAACCGTATCTGGGATTGGCAGCAAAATCCCAATTTTGTTCCCGAGCCCCACCACTCTGATGACTATCAAAGTGGAATTCTACCTACTTGTCCCCTTGGAACCACGGCCAATGAACTGGAATTCTTTGAATTATTCTTTGACCAGCCATTGATGGAAACTATTGTCAGGGAAAGTAATAAGTATTTTGAGTACACCATGGCAAATACGGTCATATCACCACAGTCAAGACTACACTGGTGGAAAGAGACTACTGTTGCAGAAATGTATTTGCTTTTTGCAACAATAATGCTTATGCCTCATGTCTATAAGCATAATATAAAAGCATACTGGTCCACAGATCGGCTAATTTCTACCCCGGTCTTCAGTGAAATCATCCCAGTGAGCAGGTTTATCTTACTGTTACGTATGTTGCACTTCTCTGACAAAACCAGGCCTGACAGAAGTGACAGGTTATACAAGATTAGAAATGTTTTTATGTATCTCAAACAAAAGTTCAGCATATACTTTTATCCATTCAAGAATCTTGTAATTGAGGAGTCTTTGATTTTGTTCAAAGGTAGACTGTCATTCAAGCAGTATATACCGAGCAAGAGGAAACGCTTTGGTATAAAACTGTTTGTACTCTGTGACTGTGACAGTGGCCTGGTGTTGGATATTGTTGTATACACGGGAAGTAAAACATTGAAAGATACCAAGATGTTATTGGGTATCTCAGGTGACGTAGTGAGAAACATGATGGCACCTTATCTTGGTAAGGGGCATACATTATATACCGATAACTGGTACACAAGGCCATCACTCAGTGATTTCATGTGAGTGAACAAGGCAGATGTGTGTGGCACAGTGCGTTCTAATCATAAAGATATGCCCAGGCTCAACGCAGGTGCTCGTGGTGATGACGTGCAGGTGTTTACTGCCAATGACATCATGGCATTACGGTGGCATGACAAACGAGATGTCACATTGTTGACAACCATTCACCGTAATGAAATGCAAGACAGTGGCAAAGTTGATCGAGTGACTAAGGAATGTATTCGAAAACCAGTGACAGTGATTGATTATACACAAAACATGCGCTTGGTTGACAAATGTGACATGCAGATTGGTTTTGTTGATTGTGTTCGTAAAAGTTACAAGTGGTACATGAAACTTTTCTTCCATCTCATGGAAATTTCAATGCTCAATGCATATAATATGTACCAAATAAAGACTGGCAACAGACCACCGTATGGTGAATTTTGTTTGTCTGTTGTCAGACAACTCATAATGAAGTACCAGGTAAGAACACCTGCTATACAACAAGGTCCTCGAATTCCTCAGGATATACCCAAGCGTTTGAGGAGGGAAGGTGATCATTTCATAATACAGCTTCCTTCAACTCAGAAGAAATTTGCTCAGAAGAGATGCATCGTCTGTGCACAAACAAAATGATGCCAACAAAGACGCAAAGACACTCGGTTTATGTGTGAGGAATGTAAGGTGCCTCTGTGTATGGTGCCTTGTTTCAAGGAGTTCCACAAGCTCCAGCAATTCTAAAACCATGTCCAGTGATTGTAAATATGTAAATATATGATAGAACATTAGTATTATACAAGATTTGTGCATGTTTATTGTAATAAACAGCAGTGGTAAACAATAATATGGTAATAACTTTAGTGCGGTTATTGTGTTCAATACAGTGAGTTTATATATATACATTATATACAGTATTGGTCTCTCAGGCCCCAAATGTTAGTAGGAAAAGAAAAGAAAAAACAACAAAAACTGCTAAATAAAGTAATGCGCGTATGTGGAATTCGTCGATGTTGCCGCCACCACATCATTTTGGACAAACTTCTTGGCACTGTATCTCGGTAAGTACTGATCAGAATTTTTTTTTGTCTTATTACCTTCACAAAAATATGCTCTTTAATTCTGTAAGAAAAAATAATTTTTTTTTTTTTTTAAAAATTTCTTGGACACTGGAGCACCACTTCAGATTTTGGCCTTGGATCCTGAAGGGGTTAAACTCATAATTAGAGGTTCCACTGTATTAGGTACTGAAATAGTACTCAAATAGCCACAAACACACTGACAGGTGAACATTTTCACCTGTCTTTATCACATACTATTGTCTAGAAATATATTCAAAGTATTTATAGGCCCCAGTAATGTTTTAGACATGCTGGAGTACGTATATATGAAACTCCTTGAAGCATGGTGCAAGACGAGTGTCACTCCACTGCTGACAGTGCAGCAGTGGAGTGACACATTATAATCATCCACTGCCTTGGCTTTATTTTTCACTGTTGCACGTAAACATGACTGTCTATCTGTCCGTCTGTCTGTTTGTCTATCTGTCCGTCTATCTGTATCTGTCCATCCGTCCGTCCATCTGTTTATCTCTGTCTCAGTTTATCTCTGTCTCTGTTTATCTCTGTCTCTGTTTATCTCTGTCTCTGTTTATCTCTGTCTCTGTTTATCTTTGTCTCTGTTTATCTTTGTCTCTGTTTATCTCTGTCTCTGTTTATCTCTTTCTGTCTTCCTGTCTCTGTCTGCTTGTCTCTCTCTGTCTCAGAGAGAGAGCCGCTCTTGAACCAACAGGTATTACACACGATGCAGAGTCGTCAAGTCTGATTCCTGATCAAGTGAAAATGTGTATTACTTTCCAGTCATGTTTATTATGCCTTATATCTACAAGCACAGTATAGCACTTTGTCTGGATATTTTGGGGTTATCCTAGGTAATTTGCACTATGTATAATAAAGTGGACTCTCGGTTACTGGCCATATTCCGTTCCAGAAGCTTGGCCTAAAACCGAAATTATATTTCCCATAAAAATTAATATAAATACCATTAATCCATTCCAGACACCCAAAAATATTCACAAAAATAATGTTTTATTAATTAATGAATTAAAATAAATACATGAACAATTAAATTAGTATTACATAACTGTATTAATGACTGCTTGACTTATGGAAGATAGGGAGGAGGAGAGAGGGAGTTGGGGTTATTGTTTGGAAGGGGAATCCCTCTTCATAATGACTTCAGGTAACAAGTCCCTCTCTGGGGTTACTTCCCTTCTTTGTCTTCTAATGCCACTAGGACCAGCTTGAGAGTCACTGCACACCTGTCGCACAAAATAACTGTTAAGAGTGCTTTGTTTCTGGCTTTACTTTAAGATTTTCTTTAAGTGGGACGAAGTTTTGTCACTGAACATGTTGCAGATATGGCTTGTTTCAGCTTGGTCATGGTGGTATTTCTCTACAAAAGCTTGCACCCTAGTCCACATTGCACAAATCTCTAATCTCCAAAGGTGGCACCTCCTTCACTTCCTCTTCCTCCTCCTCTGAAGCAAGTTCCTCAGCTGCAGTCTGTTGCTGTTTGAGTTGAAGCTCTTGGAGCTCTTCAGTGGTTAGCCTTTTCCTGTGGTCGTCCACCAACTCTTCCACATCCTCACCACTAGCCTCAAACCCCATGGACTTCCCAAATGCCACAATAGAATCCACAACAGGCAGAGGGTCCTCAGGGTCAGTCTCAAAGTCCCTCTCTTGGACACAACCTGGCCACAATTTTCTTCAAGCAGAGTTCAGAGTCCTGGAAGTCACTCCCTGCCAATCCTTACCTATAAGGCTTCTACTATGGAAGATATTGAAGTGATTTCTCCAGAAATCTCTGAAGGTCCGAGGTCACTTCAAAGCACCTTTGAAACACTTCTTTGGTGTGGAGCTTTTTGAAGTTGGAAATGACCTGCTGGTCCATGGGCTGGAGGAGAGGAGTGGTGTTAGAAGGCAAGAACTTCACTGTTATAAACCTGAAGTCCCTAAACAACTGGTCTTCTAAGTCTGGAGGATGAGCAGGAGCACTGTCCAGTACCAGGAGGCACTTGAGTGGCAATTTATTTTCCAGGAGGTATTTTTTTACACTGGGGCCAAACACATCATTGACCCACTCTTTGAAAATGTGGCTTGTGACCCATGCCTTATTGTTAGCTTTCCACATCACACATTCTATTCTTGAAGACATTGTTTTTCTTGAACACTCCAGGATTTTCAGTGATACACCAATAAAGGCTTCACTCTGAAATCCCCGCTAGCATTTGCACAGAACAAAAGAGTAAGCCTGTCTTTCATAGGCTTGTGGCCTGGCAGTGCCTTTTCCTCCTGAGTAATGTAGGTCCTCTTTAGCATTTTCTTCCAAAACAGGCCTGTTTTGTTACAGCTGAACACTTGTTGGGGTATGAATCCTTCAGCATTTATGTACCCCTGGAATTCCTGTACAAATTTTTCAGCCACACATTTGTCAGAACTTGCAGCCTCACCATGCCTTACCACACTGTATATGCCACTATGCTTCTTAAATCTCTCAAACCAGCCTTTGCTGGCCCTAAATTCATTAACATCAGCACTTGTTCCAGGCATTTTCTTTACAAGATCCACATGCAACTGCCTTGCCTTCTCACAAATAATGGATTCCACAACATTGTCTCCTGCTAATTGTTTTTCGGTGATCCATAACAACAATAACTTCTCCATATTTTCAGTTATTGGTGGCCTTTGTTTGGTTAGCACATTTGCCTCTTTTGCCACATCAGCTTGCTTGATTTCTTTCTTTGCCAGGACAGAAGTGATTGTTGATTTGTTTTTCCCATACATCCTGGCAAGCTCAAGCACTCGAAGGCCACTCTCATATTTTTCAACAACTTGTTGAAAAATATGTGCAACTATAGTTGCAACAGCAGTGCAACAACAGTTGCACTTAATGAAAAACCTCCAAAAACATTGGAAATGTTTGGATGAATGAGCACAAGATTGCTCACTCGCCCAGAGACACAGCTAGACTAACGTGCAAGCTGCGGAGGGCGGCTAGTCGACGCATCCCATACGGCTGATAACCGAGTTGGCCGATAGCTGGAACAGCCGATAACTGAGGGTCCATTATAACTGTATTGTGTACCTGTGAGACAGACAGAGATAGACAGAGATAGATACAGACAGATGGAGATACAAGGAGAATAGAAGCATCAGGGAAGAGAGGGTGAAGGTTTATAAACTAAAAGAGGAGGCAGTTAGGGTAAGATATAAACAGCTATTGGAGGATAGATGGGCTTTTGAGAGCATAGGCAATGGGGTCGAAGAGGTATGGGGTAGGTTTAAAAATGTAGTGTTAGAGTGTTCAGCAGAAGTTTGTGGTTACAAGAAAGTGGGTGCGGGAGGGAAGAGGAGCGATTGGTGGAATGATGATGTAAAGAGAGTAGTAAGGGAGAAAAAGTTAGCATATGAGAAGTTTTTACAAAGTAGAAGTGATGCAAAGAGGGAAGAGTATATGGAGAGAAAGAGAGAGGTTAAGAGAGTGGTGAAGCAATGTAAAAAGAGAGCAAATGAGAGAGTGGGTGAGATGTTATCAACAAATTTTGTTGAAAATAAGAAAAAGTTTTGGAGTGAGATTAACAAGTTAAGGAAGCCTAGAGAACAAATAGATTTGTCAGTTAAAAATAGGAGAGGAGAGTTATTAAATGGAGAGTTAGAGGTATTGGGAAGATGGAAGGAATATTTTGAGGAATTGTTAAATGTTGATGAAGATAGGGAAGCTGTGATTTCGTGTATAGGGCAAGGGGGAATAACATCTTGTAGGAGTGAGGAAGAGCCAGTTGTGAGTGTGGGGGAAGTTCGTGAGGCAGTAGGTAAAATGAAAGGGGGTAAGGCAGCCGGGATTGATGGGATAAAGATAGAAATGTTAAAAGCAGGTGGGGATATAGTTTTGGAGTGGTTGGTGCAATTATTTAATAAATGTATGGAAGAGGGTAAGGTACCTAGGGATTGGCAGAGAGCATGCATAGTTCCTTTGTATAAAGGCAAAGGGGACAAAAGAGAGTGCAAAAATTATAGGGGGATAAGTCTGTTGAGTATATCTGGTAAAGTGTATGGTAGAGTTATTATTGAAAGAATTAAGAGTAAGACAGGAAAGGAAGGGGGTGTATGGACCAGGTGTTTACAGTGAAACATATAAGTGAACAGTATTTAGATAAGGCTAAAGAGGTTTTTGTGGCATTTATGGATTTGGAACAAGCGTATGACAGGGTGGATAGGGGGCAATGTGGCAGATGTTGCAGGTGTATTGTGTAGGAGGTAGGTTACTGAAAGCAGTGAAGAGTTTTTACGAGGATAGTGAGGCTCAAGTTAGAGTATGTAGGAAAGAGGGAGATTATTTCCCAGTAAAAGTAGGCCTTAGACAAGGATGTGTGATGTCACCGTGGTTGTTTAATATATTTATAGATGGGGTTGTAAGAGAAGTAAATGCGAGGATCTTGGAAAGAGGCGTGGAGTTAAAAGATAAAGAATCACACATAAAGTGGGAGTTGTCACAGTTGCTCTTTGCTGATGACACTGTGCTCTTGGGAGATTCTGAAGAGAAGTTGCAGAGGTTGGTGGATGAATTTGGTAGGGTATGCAAAAGAAGAAAATTAAAAGTGAATACAGGAAGGCCCCGCTTTACGGCGTTTCACTTTACGGCGTTCCGCTAATACGGACATTTCAAATTATGACCAAAACTCACTATACGGCTCCCCCCACCTGACTTTCTAATACGGTCACCGTGCCCCACCCTGTTTGTTTACATTCTCCATGAGCTCAGTAAGCACTAAGTCTCTCCATTTTGTCTGGAAACTCCAAAATTTCAAATGTTTTTAAAAGTTATTTCATATTTTATATATACTCTGATAATTATACTTATGTATACCTGTACCTAAATAAACTTACATACATCAAGTCATTTAAATGTCGTATATTACGTTAATATACACATTTTCATTAATCCATCCATGATATTTTTTTCAAAATTATATAATAAACACGATGCATAACATATAAATAAGATAAATACACCCCACAGTAGAATAAATAAACATAAATGTGAGATGTGAGCAGACGACTTCCACAAGTGACGCCATAATAACAATAGTCACCGAGTCTCATTAAATGTCGTATATTACGGTAATATACACATTTTCATTAATCCATCCATGATATTTTTTTCAAAATTATATAATAAACACGATGCATAACATATAAATAAGATAAATACACCCCACAGTAGAATAAATAAACATAAATGTGAGCTGTGGTAGCAGACGACTTCCACAAGTGGTGATAACAATAGTCACCGAGTCTCATTAAATGTCGTATATTACGGTAATATACACATTTTCATTAATCCATCCATGATATTTTTTTCAAAATTATATAATAAACACGATGCATAACATATAAATAAGATAAATACACCCCACAGTAGAATAAATAAACATAAATGTGAGATGTGAGCAGACGACTTCCACAAGTGACGCCATAATAACAATAGTCACCGAGTCTCATTAAATGTCGTATATTACGGTAATATACACATTTTCATTAATCCATCCATGATATTTTTTTCAAAATTATATAATAAACACGATGCATAACATATAAATAAGATAAATACACCCCACAATCTAAGAGGAAACAACACCAAGGCCAGCAAGAAAACACCGAAAAATCAACTATTCAACAAGTGTAGCCAGGAGGACGCCGGCCCAGCAACCACCCCACTCACCACCACTCAACGCGACACCACAACAATAACAACAAACATGGCTGCCACCAGCCCATCCTCCCCTCTCTTCCCCGGATTCAACCTACCTAGTAGTCTCTCAGGTATGACCAACGATCCAGATACCCTAAAGTCATGCATCTCCAACTTAGTTATTGAAAATATGAATCTTCGAGAGACGCTAACAAAACAAGACACCAGGATGACACAACTCGAGAACAAAATCCTCAGTCTTGAACAAAAGTTATCAACACCTGGAATGACTAACTGTGACAAGACCATCCAAACAGTCATAGATAGCCATACCCAACAAATAATATCTCTTAATACAAAGGTTGAAGAAGCAGTAAAACAATGGAAGAACAACTTAGATAACCAGTTCAGTGACTACTTTGCTCTCCAAGAAGATAAAACTGAGCAAGAAAAACTATCGGACGCAGTAATAGTTAACAGTCCACTTTTTCCCAGTGATATGAACCAAACAAACAGTAAAGAAATTACTCTGCAGATCATAAAGGACCAAACAAGTGTTATTGTACCAGAGTCTGAAATAAAAGAAGCCAGATTACTAGGATCCCATGGTAGAAAAAGTGTTATGCTTAGATTCAACTCACATGATAGGAAAAAAGACTTAATTATTGCATCTATTAAAGTAAAGAAAGAGGTATACATAAACGAGTGTCTTACCAAAAAACGTCAGAACCTCCTGTATAGAGTCAGAAAACTTAAGCGGGAGAATAATGACACAATACACCAATGCTTCACACGGGATGGGAAAATTCTAGTTAGGAAAACAAATGTAGGTCAACTGTACACAATCACGAACGAGAATGATCTATCACGATTTCTCAGGGATACTAATCTTACAGAGAATAACTAAACAATGTCCAACTTAAAAGTCTACGTAGTGTAGTGTATGTTTTGCTCCATTATTGTTCAAATTTCATTGTACAATCTCTTAGTATTTAAATAATCAACTACCTCATTTTGTGATTTTACTAGTAAGCATAAATCACCTTATGTGATTTTCTTATTTACTATTGTTCGCTTGAACATTAGCTGAATTGATACTTTCTCTGTCCATATTACTACCTCATATTTTTTTTAAATACTACAATTGATATTACTTACTAAAATTAATAAATATCATTTTTACTAAAATTTCAATTTACTCTTAACATTTTTGACATTTAATAACCATTACTTGACTAATTACCTTTACCTGTTTTAATACCACATTTACTATCCTAGATTACTCTTAATTACCTTGTACTGCCATACAACCTCAAGTATAACTACCAGTGCAATATTGAATGAAATAAACATTACTATTTCACTTTTTTGTAATCATTATTACTTACTAAAATTTTATTAAACACCATATTTACTACCAGTCAATTTTACTTTTGTACATTAAACATTATTTTATACTTCCCATAACATTTTGTTGCCAAATTTTCAAGTTTTTATATTCAACCCCAACCTTGTATTATCCTTTGTACCTGTGTACCTGGGTACCTGTCTACCATCTTACTATCATATTATAACCAAGACATTACCATTGTGATTTTTTACTATTATTCTTTTGTACTTTAATTGTGAATTTTATTTTGTCAATTTAAATCTATAGTTATAACCTTGATCTTGTCAACAACCCATACCAGACTCTAGTGCAATTGCAAGTACCATTTCAAATTGTATTTTTATATTATAAGTTTATATTATAATTCCTACCATCTGTCCATTTAACTTTGCTTACCATTACTTAATTTTAGTCCCTTTTATATTTTCTCCTTTATTTTAGCTTTATATAACTATCCTAGTTTATATATCCACAACTGTTAAAATAATCAAGGTGCTATTCTCAGGTGCTAAAGTAGAATAAGCTCACAATCTTGCCATTATATTCCAAAGCTCATTTATTCACAACCTATATTAGTCCCTTTTTATTATAATTTTAAACTATAATTATAACTTTAAAAAATTACCTTTATAGTACTACCTACTATCATATTCCCAAGCACTATTATATGATCATCACTTTATTTGTATTAGTCCCTTAGCTCATTATTTTACATTTGTTAAATAATTCAGGTGCTATTTTTTAGCTTAAGACTATTTACTTTGTTTTATACTTAATTCTAACTATAGATTCACTACAAATCTTATGATTACAAGCATTGATCCTGATACCAACCTCTTATTTAATGACTTAAATGAATCAAACAGTTACTGTAATTACTACACTGCAGAACAATCAAAGGCACTTCTCAGTGCCAACAACAACATAACTATCTTTAACTACAATATCAGATCATTAAGCAAGCATTACGATGACCTCATAGCATTACTAAATTCCTTACATGCCAATATGTCCATCATTACACTAACTGAAACCTGGCTAAAGCCTGATAGTACAGATGTCTATGCCATTCCTGGTTACACAGCCATACACAACTGTAGGCCAGACCAACAAGGGGGTGGCACAGCCATATACTACTCAGACCAACTAGAATGTATCACTAATACTTGCACAAGGGATGAACATGGGGAATATATAATAGCTAAATTCAAATCCAAATACCTACAAAAACCTCTCACATTGATAAACATCTACAGAGTTCCACAGTCAAACATTAGCCAATTTAGTCAAAATCTAGGAAGTATGATAACTGATGCACGCATGAACAAAGATCACTTACTACTCTCAGGTGACTTCAATATAAATCTCCTGCAAGACCAGGACCCACACGTTACTGAATTCACAAACACAATGAGTAACTGTATGTTACTACCAACAGTAACAAAACCTACAAGAGTTACAGAGACTAGTGTTTCCCTACTTGACCACATCTGGACCAACACCATATCCCCTTTAAAATCAGGCATAATTACAGATAATACCACAGACCACTACCCTACTTTCCTCATAACAACTCTTGGTAAACTACCCCAAGACACTACTAAAGTCACCTTCAGACTTCACAATGAGGCAGCCATTAATAACTTCGCAACAGCATTAGCAAACATTGATTGGCACACTGAGCTAGAAATCTATACAGATATTGACGAATGTATTAATAATTTTCTAAAAAAGACCCAATACCTCTATAACAAGCACTGCCCTAAAAAAACTAAACAGATGACAGCAAAGAGACTGAACAGTCCCTGGCTAACACCCAGCATTCTCAAATCCATAAATACAAAACACCAATATGAAAAACAGTACAGAATGGGTCACATAACCAGAGACCAAACAAAACGTTACTCGTCAATCCTAACCAGCCTGATAAGAAGGGCAAAAAAATTGTATTATGAGAACAGATTATCCAACTTACGAGGTGATATAAAAAAGACCTGGAAAACACTATCTGAAATTCTGGGAACAAAAAAGATATCACGAAATAGCGAAATAAAATTAGCAAAATCAGATGAACCCCAACTCCCACCAACAGAAACAGCAAACAGACTCAATGATTTCTTCTCCACTATAGGACAAAACCTTGCCCATAAAATCCCAAGCTCAGATACCCCACCAAATAACTACCTCACCGGCAACTACCCGAACACACTGTTCCTAGCTCCGACTAACCCATACGAAGTCTCCCTTATTATCAATGCACTAAAAAACAAGGCAGGAGATTTAAGTACCTTACCACCCTTTATATATAAAAAAGTGTCACAAGTGCTATCTCCAATCATTGCAACACTCTTTAACAAATCCATTGAATCCTCCACCTTCCCTACAGTACTCAAAATAGCAAGGGTCACCCCGATCCACAAAGGAGGAGACCAAACAGAGTTGAATAACTATAGGCCAATATCCAACTTACACCCTCTCTCAAAAATCTTTGAAAAACTAATTCATAAACGAATCTACTCCTACCTTATCTCCCAGAACATACTCAACCCCTGCCAATTTGGATTCAGGCCTAATAAAAATACTAATGATGCCATTATACACATGCTAGAACATATATACACTGCAATAGAGAAAAAAGAAGTCCCACTGGGGATCTTCATTGACTTACGTAAAGCTTTTGATACAGTTGACCATGACTTGCTCCACGTAAAATTGTCACACTATGGTATAAGAGGGCACTCCCTCAATTACCTCAAGTCATACCTCAGCAACAGAAGCCAATATGTGTACGCAAATGGGGCAAACTCTTCTGCGCAACCAATTACAGTTGGTGTCCCACAGGGAAGTGTCCTTGGCCCTCTTCTCTTTCTCCTATACATAAATGACCTTCCAAATGCTTCGCAATTACTCAAACCCACACTATTTGCAGATGACACTACATACGTCTTCTCTCACCCGAGCCCAGTCACACTAGCCAATACTGTAAATACCGAATTACAGAAAATATCTACCTGGATGAGGACTAACAAACTTACACTAAACATTGACAAAACCTACTTCATTCAGTTTGGTAACAGAGCTACAGATGTCCCTCTTAACATAATGATAAACGGATCACCTATCACAAAGCTAACAGAGGGAAAATTCTTAGGAATCCACCTTGATAATAGACTCAAATTTCATACACATATACAACAAATTTCTAAGAAAATTTCCAAGACTGTAGGCATACTATCGAAGATACGGTACTATGTTCCACAGTCAGCCCTCCTGGCCCTATATCACTCTCTTATTTACCCCTATCTCACCTATGGAATTTGTGCATGGGGCTCAACAACAGTTAACCATCTCAGACCACTAATTACCCAACAAAAGGCTGCAGTTAGAATGATAACAAATTCTCACTACAGGCAGCACACTCCACCAATATTCAATACACTAAACCTACTCACCATACAAAACATCCATACTTATTACTGCACCTATTACATACATAGAACACTTAACTCTGATATTAACCCTCCCCTCAAACATCTCCTTGCCAACCTCAACAGAACACATGACCATAACACAAGGCACAGATCACTCTTTGATGTTCCTCGTGTTCATCTCACACTATGCAAAAACTCAATGCACATAAAAGGCCCAAAAATCTGGAATTCATTACCTGTAAATATAAAAGAAACACTACCTGTTTATAAATTCAAGTCTCTACTCAAAGATCACTTACTCACCCAAAACCAAACAAATACTGAATAACTGAACCTTATAAATTGTATATCTTAAATGTTTCTCACAATTATATCACATAAATGTTAAACCTAAAACCCAATCTAACTTTATTATTTTTTAAATACACTACCTAACAGAATCCCTCATATGACCTGTCTTTGTAATACTCACTTGTGCTTTATAGTAATCTGTTTACATTAATGTTTTATCACTGACTTCATCATTGCTTAATTAATCTTAAGTTAATTTTAAGCCAGCCCGTAATGCTATGCATAGTATAAGTGGCTTTGGCATACTGCTCTTATCTGTATTTTTTTGTACCTCTGTATGTGTGCACAAATTTATAATAAATAAATAAAAAATAAATAAATGTGAGCTGTGGTAGCAGACGACTTCCACAAGTGGTGATAATAACAATAGTCACCGAGTCTCATTAAATGTCGTATATTACGGTAATATACACATTTTCATTAATCCAGCCATGATATTTTTTTCAAAATTATATAATAAACACGATACATAACATAAAAAGATGATAAATACACCCCACAATAGAATAAATAAACATAAATATAAGATGTGGGAGCCTGGTTTGTTTACTCTGTGCCTGGCCTGTCACCTCTCATGTACTCATTCTTTCTCTCTCTCATTTATTCGTTTTATCTCATTTACTTACTCCTGACCCTACATTAAGACTACAAATATTTTAAGGTAAGTAATGAGTGAACTGTATATACATTTTATCGCTCTGGGATGCTTAAATATCATAGAATAGTATGTGTGGGTGGGGTGGCCTGGTGAGGTAGCCTGGCTATTACAATACATACCACACTTGATTTCTTACAATAAATACTACTTGTCTCACCCTAGATTAAGACTATAAATATTTTAAGGTAAGTAATGAGTGCACTATGTGTGTATTGTACCTTTTTATTGTTTTTTGATGCCTGGTTCTATTGCTAACTTAATATATGTTAGTGTAAACTTGTTATCTAGTGTTTGTATGCATTTATAAGTGGAAAAAAAGGGTGTTCCACTTTACGGCGGTTTCCGCTTTATGGCGGTAGCCTGGAACCTAACCCGCCGTATAAGTGGGGCCTTCCTGTACAGGAAAGAGTAAGGTTATGAGGATAACAAAAAGATTAGGTGATGAAAGATTGGATATCAGATTGGAGGGAGAGAGTATGGAGGAGGTGAATGTATTCAGATATTTGGGAGTGGACGTGTCAGCAGATGGGTCTATGAAAGATGAGGTGAATCATAGAATTGATGAGGGGAAAAGGGTGAGCGGTGCACTTAGGAATCTGTGGAGACAAAGAACTTTGTTCTTGGAGGCAAAGAGGGGAATGTATGAGAGTATAGTTTTACCAACTCTCTTATATGGGTGTGAAGCATGGGTGATGAATGTTGCAGCGAGGAGAAGGCTGGAGGCAGTGGAGATGTCATGTCTGAGGGCAATGTGTGGTGTGAATATAATGCAGAGAATTCGTAGTTTGGAAGTTAGGAGGAGGTGCGGGATTACCAAAACTGTTGTCCAGAGGGCTGAGGAAGGGTTGTTGAGGTAGTTCGGACATGTAGAGAGAATGGAGCGAAACAGAATGACTTAAAGAGTGTATCAGTCTGTAGTGGAAGGAAGGCTGGGTAGGGGTCGGCCTAGGAAAGGTTGGAGGGAGGGGGTAAAGGAGGTTTTGTGTGCGAGGGGCTTGGACTTCCAGCAGGCATGCGTGAGCGTGTTTGATAGTGAATTGAGACAAATGGTTATTAATACTTGACGTGCTGTTGGAGTGTGAGCAAAGTAACATTTATGAAGGGATTCAGGGAAACCGGCAGGCCGGACTTGAGTCCTGGGAATGGGAAGTACAGTGCCTGCACTCTGAAGGAGGGGTGTTAATGTTGCAGTTTAAAAACTGTAGTGTAAAGCACCCTTCTGGCAAGACAGTGATGGAGTGAATGATGGTGAAAGTTTTTCTTTTTCAGGCCACCCTGCCTTGGTGGGAATCGGCCAGTGTGTTAATAAAAAAAATAAAAAAGATGGAGATAGAGACAGCTAAAGTCAATGAGCCACCCACCCAGCCAGCCAGCTGCCGGCCAGCCATCCCACCTGCCAAACACATATTACACGTTTCAGAATTGCTTCTCTTTACTTTGGGCATAGGTTATAGGACATTCTGTCAGGATGACACTACCAGTGGTATCAAAATTGAAAGGATGTTGCATAAATGTTGCACTTGGGTTATTATTGAGTTTTTTTATATTTCCTCGACTACTTGTGGCCACATCCATCTCAAAGCCACTAAACTTAGGGTCAGCATCACTTTCCTCTTCAAAGGGGAGTGTAAATACGACATGACATCAGTGAATCCCTGGTGTTTGCCACGATGTTTGCTCTAACTGGTGCTCAGTTGAACTGGTGCTCCCACAAGGTACTAAGCAGTCCCAGATTTTTTTAAATACTGTGCACACCGAGTGTTAAGACCCATTCTGTACTGACCAGGCATCTCAGGCCAATCATGTCAAATTTGGAGGCAGGAAAAGTATAACGTTGATCTACGTTTGGAGCGCTAGTGGTAACAACGTAGATCTATGTTTGGATAGTTAAGGCGTTAAAAGATTTTGAATTAAATGGACAAAATCCATTGTGTGGATGAAGTCCAAAAACGAAGTTAATTGTCCTAGAATTGTCTGTTATTGTTATGATATACTTGGCAAATTGATTTTAGATTTAACCCTTTCTCTGTCCATATTTAGAAAAAAGTATTTGTTTTTTCTGAAATGGAAGGAAATCTTTTTCTGAAGGTACTGACACTATCAGTATGAAATTTGATGGAAAACTTACAGAATCACTCAGGTGCAAAATTAAGAAGTCTGGGTATAATTTGCACATTAGTAATTTTGTCCACATTGAGTCCTATTTTGGAGCAGTTCCATTGCTCCATTAATCCAAATTTTTAGCTGAAGAATGAGACACTTGTGCAACATTTGGGAATCTTTGCTGAGGTAATGTTTTCCAGCCAGAGTTACTTTTTCAGTCCAGTACAGAGAAGAAGTCACTGGCTGGTGAAACACTTCCTCAATTAACATTCCCAAATGTTACACAAATGTCTTGGTCTTCAGTCTGTCGGTTTTCTAAACCATATACATCACAAAATTTTTAGTCATTTCACTGTTGCCTTCTGTTCTATCAATTGAGCATAGGAAACTGTCCATTCAACTATTACAACTGCCCTCTACAGTGCACAGAAGTTGGTAAATTTGCTAATTTTACAAAAAATTAAAAAAAATTCTGATTATAAAGTAAACAATGAATCCATATCTAAATCTTGTTGATTTTTTGTGAGTGTGGTGCACTTAATTATAGAATGTATTCTCATTTTTGTCACAGTGGAACCTCGAGTTTCATGATTAATTTGTTCCTGAAAGTCTAACGAAAACAGAATTGTACGAAAACTGAAGCAATATTTCCCATAAGAAATGATGTAAATCCATTTAATCCATTCCAGACACCCAAACATATTAACAAAAAATACATTTTATAAAGAATAACTTTAGTTTTACATACAGAAAACAATGAGAAATAAATATAAATGACTAATGAAATGGATAAATGAACATTTAACATTACTTTTACCTTTATTGAAGACTCTTGTTGGCGTATGGAAGACAGCGAGGAGGAGAGACGGAGGAGGAGAGGTTATTGTTTGGAAGGGGAATCACCCTCTATAAGGACCTCAGGTATCAAGGCCCTATCTAGGGTTACTTCCCTTCTTTGTCTTTTATTGGCACTAGGGCCAACTTGAGAGTCATTGGACCCCTGTTGCACAAAAAATCTGTCTAGAGGTGTCCGTTTCTGGCGTCTCTAAGATTTGCCTAAAATGGGATAAGGCATTGTCATTGAACATGTTGCAGACATGGCTTGCAATAGCTTTGTTAGGGTGATATTTCTCGCCTTCTTTATCAAAGGGCTGGCACTCGGAACTTTTTTTGGCCCCATGGTGGCTTATTTAGCAGTCACACTCAATAAACAAGCACAAAAAATAATGGATTGTTACGAAATGTTTCGGATGAACATGTGGATGTGCACATATTAAAAAAATCTGGGACCACTTAGTACCTTTTGGGAGCACCAGTTCAACTGAGTGCCAGCTAGAGCCATCAGTGTGGTAAACACCAGGGGTTCACTGATGTCATGTCCTATTAACACTTCTCTTTTAACCCTTTGAGGGTCGACAGGCCCTCTCCGAAACTCGTTCTCAGGGTCGGCCAAATTTAAAAAAAAAAAAAATAATTTTCTCTTATGAAAAGATAGACAATCTTTTCCCGATCATAAGGACACCAAAAGTTTGAAATTTGATGGAAAACTTACGGAATTATGCTCTCGCGAAGTTAGCGGTCTCGGGGATGTTTATGCATCGGCGATTTTGCCCACTTTGAGCCCCATTTTCGGCCAATTTCACTGTACTAGTCGACAAAAAACATGAATATTTCGCTAGAACTCCATTTTTTCTATCGAATGGGTGCAAGAAACCACCCATTTATGAAATTCAACTATCCAGTACAGTGGTCAGAATTTAGCAATTTTGCCAATTTCATACAAATTTCAAAAGATGCCAATTTCCGAATAGGGTCCAGAATAAACAAGAAAGACATTCCTGGCACTAAAATGACATTTCCTCTGGTCATTAGTCACGTCTCAAGGCCCCTCTTATATTCTTTTGCTTTCCACTTTGAATTTTTATTCTCACAAAAAATATAAGATTTACTGTTATGCGGACTACTGCATTAGTGTAAAAAATGGTATAAATATTATTGGCGCACTTGTGAAAGAATATTAGACTCACCAGTTGATGTGTATTGGATCATTGGCACGATTTGTTTACTTTTGAAATTTGGTAAAAATCGAACATTTCTGCTACTTTGAGCTCAATTTCAAGGTATCTTTCATTGTAAAACCAGTCAAAATCATCTCAATTTCTGTAATATGTCTTCCATTCTATAAGATGAGACCAAGAAAACTAGAATACAACAATAAATACCATACGAAAATACAGTGCAAAGTCGCTGTTTTATTCCCAAAAAACGGTCAAAGTTTTTTTTTCTCATTATGCACTGTGTGCTGCAGGATTTGTTTTAGACTGTGCACACTGACCACATAGACCCATTCTTTCATATGAAGGCCTACCAGCTTTCTCCCACTAGATTTGAGGGCGCTAGAATATAGGCATATTAGCACGTCAAAACCCTGGGTCGTAAGCCGTACTAGTACGTCCGAAACCCTCAAAGGGTTAAGAGGAAAGTGATGCAGACCTCGAGTTTAGTGGTATCGAGGAAATATCACAAACCTTGATAATAAGCCATGTGCAACATTTGTGCAACATCCTTTCAATTTTGGTACTACTGGTAGTCTCATCCTGCCAGAATGTCCTATAACCTATGCCCAAAGTAAAGAAAAACAATTCTGTATCTCTGTCTGACAAATTCTAACCATACAATAGAGCAAAAAAGAAATGTGAAGGGCCTGGGAGTGATAATGTCAAAGGATCTCGTCTTCAAAGGCCACAACTATGTATCTACTTCATGTGCTAGGAAAATGATTGGATTGGTAATGAGAGCCTTCAAAACTAGGGATGCCAAGCCCATGATGATTCTCTTCAAATCGCTTGTTCTCTCTATGCTGGAATACTGCTGTACACTAATGGCCTCTGTCAAGGCTGGAGACATTGCAGACCTGGAGAGTATACAAAGAACTTTCACTGCACACATAAGTACGATACATCACCTAAATTACTGGGAACGATTGAAGGTTCTTGATTTGTATTCCCTGGAATGCAGGCGAGAGAGATACATGATTATGTACACTTGGAAGGTCTTGGAGGGATTGGTACCAAACCTGCACACGAAAATCACTCCCCATGAAAGCAAAAGACTTGGCAAGGGATGTAACATTCCTCTGATGAAAAGCAGGGGCACCATAAGTACATTGAGAGACAACACAATAAGTGTCCAGGGTCCAAGACTATTCAACTGTCTCCCAGCATACATAAGGGGGATTACCAATAGACTCCTCTCTGTCTTCAAGAAGGCCAACCAGGCTGTGGTTCGTATGTCAGTTTGCATGCTGCCAGCAGTAATAGCCTGTTTGATCAGACCCTGATCCACCATGAGGCCTGGTCTCAGACCGAGCTGCCGGGGCATTGACCCCCCAAAACCCTCTCCAGGTAAACTCCAGGTCTCTCTGTGTCTCTCTCTCTGTCAGTGTCTCTGTCTGTCTATCTCACAGGTACATAAATACAATTATATATAGTGTAAATTACCTAGGATAACCCAAAAAATCCAGATAAAGTACTATACAGTGCTTGTAGATATAATGCATAATAAGCATGACTGGCAAGTAATACACATTTTCACTTGTTCAGCAATCAGACGTGATGACTCTTCATCGTGTTTGATACCTGTTGGTTCACGAGTGGCTCTCTCAGACAGAGAGAGAGACAAGCAGACAGAGAGACAAAGACAGATAAGCAGAGGCAGAGATACACAGAGAGCTAGACAGAGACGGAGATCGACAGATATACAGACACGGACAGACAGATATGTTTATGTGTAACAGTGAAAACAAATAAAGCCAAGGCAGTGCACGACCATCAAATGTCACTCCACTGCTGTACTGTCAGCAGTGGAGTGACACACTTCTTACAACGTGCTTCAAGGAGTTTCATATATACTTTGGCATGTCTAAAACATTGCTGGGACCTATAAATACTTCGTATTGTAGGTAGTAGGTTGGTAGACAGCAACCACCCAGGGAAGTACTACCGTCCTGCCAGATGACTGTGAAACAAAAACCTGTAACTGTTTTGCATGATGGTAGGATTGCTGGTTTCTTTTTCTGTCTCATAAACACGCTAGATAACAGGGATATCTTGCTACTCCTACTTACACTTTGGTCACACTTCACAGACACACACATGCATATATATATATACATACATCTAGGTTTTTCTCCTTTTTCTAAATAGCTCTTGTTCTTTTTTATTTCTTCTATTGTCCATGGGGAAGTGGAAAAGAATCTTTCCTCCGTAAGCCATGCGTGTCGTATGAGGCGACTAAAATGCCGGGAGCAATGGGCTAGTAACCCCTTCTCCTGTATACATTTACTAAAAAAGAGAAGAAGAAAAACTTTATAAAACTGGGATGCTTAAATGTGCGTGGATGTAGTGCGGATGACAAGAAACAGATGATTGCTGATGTTATGAATGAAAAGAAGTTGGATGTCCTGGCTCTAAGTGAAACAAAGCTGAAGGGGGTAGGAGAGTTTCAGTGGGGGGAAATAAATGGGATTAAATCTGGAGTATCTGAGAGAGTTAGAGCAAAGGAAGGGGTAGCAGTAATGTTAAATGATCAGTTATGGAAGGAGAAAAGAGAATATGAATGTGTAAATTCAAGAATTATGTGGATTAAAGTAAAGGTTGGATACGAGAAGTGGGTCATAATAAGCGTGTATGCACCTGGAGAAGAGAGGAATGCATAGGAGAGAGAGAGATTTTGGGAGATGTTAAGTGAATGTATAGGAGCCTTTGAACCAAGTGAGAGAGTAATTGTGGTAGGGGACCTGAATGCTAAAGTAGGAGAAACTTTTAGAGAGGGTGTGGTAGGTAAGTTTGGGGTGCCAAGTGTAAATGATAATGGGAGCCCTTTGATTGAACTTTGTATAGAAAGGGGTTTAGTTATAGGTAATACATATTTTAAGAAAAAGAGGATAAATAAGTATACACGATATGATGTAGGGCGAAATGACAGTAGTTTGTTGGATTATGTATTGGTAGATAAAAGACTGTTGAGTAGACTTCAGGATGTACATGTTTATAGAGGGGCCACAGATATATCAGATCACTTTCTAGTTGTAGCTACACTGAGAGTAAAAGGTAGATGGGATACAAGGAGAATAGAAGCATCAGGGAAGAGAGAGGTGAAGGTTTATAAACTAAAAGAGGAGGCAGTTAGGGTAAGATATAAACAGCTATTGGAGGATAGATGGGCTAATGAGAGCATAGGCAATGGGGTCGAAGAGGTATGGGGTAGGTTTAAAAATGTAGTGTTAGAGTGTTCAGCAGAAGTTTGTGGTTACAGGAAAGTGGGTGCAGGAGGGAAGAGGAGCGATTGGTGGAATGATGATGTAAAGAGAGTAGTAAGGGAGAAAAAGTTAGCATATGAGAAGTTTTTACAAAGTAGAAGTGATGCAAGGAGGGAAGAGTATATGGAGAGAAAGAGAGAGGTTAAGAGAGTGGTGAAGCAATGTAAAAAGAGAGCAAATGAGAGAGTGGGTGAGATGTTATCAACAAATTTTGTTGAAAATAAGAAAAAGTTTTGGAGTGAGATTAACAAGTTAAGAAAGCCTAGAGAACAAATGGATTTGTCAGTTAAAAATAGGAGAGGAGAGTTATTAAATGGAGAGTTAGAGGTATTGGGAAGATGGAGGGAATATTTTGAGGAATTGTTAAATGTTGATGAAGATAGGGAAGCTGTGATTTCGTGTATAGGGCAAGGAGGAATAACATCTTGTAGGAGTGAGGAAGAGCCAGTTGTGAGTGTGGGGGAAGTTCGTGAGGCAGTAGGTAAAATGAAAGGGGGTAAGGCAGCCGGGATTGATGGGATAAAGATAGAAATGTTAAAAGCAGGTGGGGATATAGTTTTGGAGTGGTTGGTGCAATTATTTAATAAATGTATGGAAGAGGGTAAGGTACCTAGGGATTGGCAGAGAGCATGCATAGTTCCTTTGTATAAAGGCAAAGGGGATAAAAGAGAGTGCAAAAATTATAGGGGGATAAGTCTGTTGAGTGTACCTGGTAAAGTGTATGGTAGAGTTATAATTGAAAGAATTAAGAGTAAGACGGAGAATAGGATAGCAGATGAACAAGGAGGCTTTAGGAAAGGTAGGGGGTGTGTGGACCAGGTGTTTACAGTGAAACATATAAGTGAACAGTATTTAGATAAGGCTAAAGAGGTCTTTGTGGCATTTATGGATTTGGAAAAGGCATATGACAGGGTGGATAGGGGGGCAATGTGGCAGATGTTGCAAGTGTATGGTGTAGGAGGTAGGTTACTGAAAGCAGTGAAGAGTTTTTACGAGGATAGTGAGGCTCAAGTTAGAGTATGTAGGAAAGAGGGAAATTTTTTCCCAGTATAAGTAGGCCTTAGACAAGGATGTGTGATGTCACCGTGGTTGTTTAATATATTTATAGATGGGGTTGTAAGAGAAGTAAATGCGAGGGTCTTGGAAAGAGGCGTGGAGTTAAAAGATAAAGAATCACACACAAAGTGGGAGTTGTCACAGCTGCTCTTTGCTGATGACACTGTGCTCTTGGAAGATTCTGAAGAGAAGCTGCAGAGATTGGTGGATGAATTTGGTAGGGTGTGCAAAAGAAGAAAATTAAAGGTGAATACAGGAAAGAGTAAGGTTATGAGGATAACAAAAAGATTAGGTGATGAAAGATTGAATATCAGATTGGAGGGAGAGAGTATGGAGGAGGTGAATGTATTCAGATATTTGGGAGTGGACGTGTCAGCGGATGGGTCTATGAAAGATGAGGTGAATCATAGAATTGATGAGGGAAAAAGAGTGAGTGGTGCACTTAGGAGTCTGTGGAGACAAAGAACTTTGTCCTTGGAGGCAAAGAGGGGAATGTATGAGAGTATAGTTTTACCAACTCTCTTATATGGGTGTGAAGCGTGGGTGATGAATGTTGCAGCGAGGAGAAGGTTGGAGGCAGTGGAGATGTCATGTCTGAGGGCAATGTGTGGTGTGAATATAATGCAGAGAATTCGTAGTTTGGAAGTTAGGAGGAGGTGCGGGATTACCAAAACTGTTGTCCAGAGGGCTGAGGAAGGGTTGTTGAGGTGGTTCGGACATGTAGAGAGAATGGAGCGAAACAGAATGACTTCAAGAGTGTATCAGTCTGTAGTGGAAGGAAGGCGGGGTAGGGGTCGGCCTAGGAAGGGTTGGAAGGAGGGGGTAAAGGAGGTTTTGTGTGCGAGGGGCTTGGACTTCCAGCAGGCATGCGTGAGCGTGTTTGATAGGAGTGAATGGAGACAAATGGTTTTTAATACTTGACGTGCTGTTGGAGTGTGAGCAAAGTAACATTTATGAAGGGATTCAGGGAAACCGGCAGGCCGGACTTGAGTCCTGGAGATGGGAAGTACAGTGCCTGCACTCTGAAGGAGGGGTGTTAATGTTGCAGTTTAAAAATAACTGTAGTGTAAAGCACCCTTCTGGCAAGACAGTGATGGAGTGAATGATGGTGAAAGTTTTTCTTTTTCGGGCCACCCTGCCTTGGTGGGAATCGGCCAGTGTGATAATAAATAAATAATATGTTTCTAGACAATAGTATGTGACCAAAGGCAGGTGAAAATGTTCACCTGTCAGCGTGTTTGTGACTATTTGAGTACTATTTCAGTACCTAATATTAGTGTCAGAACAAAGATTGGCTATGAAATCACAAGAACTGCTACAAATTGTAATATCAGAACATAAAAATTACATAAATTAAAAAAATGATTAAAGTATATCGGCAACACTTCTGCAAGTGGCAGGACTCCATGTTGCCATCATGTGAGCATCCAGTGCTAACTTTGTGGTCTTATATCTTGGTAAATACCGACCCTAATTTTTTTTCCTGTTACATGTAGAAAAATACCCTCTTTTTTTTAATAATTTTTTTTTTCAACGTTTGGGTAGTTAAGGGGTTAATACAAGAGGGGCCCCATTTGTATGCCTCTTAGGTTTCCAACATTATATGGTAAGCAAAAATCACCGGTGGGTGGAAAAATGTGTCTAAAACACCTGATAACATGTTTACACAATCATAAATTAAATGCTTACCCTTTCAGGGTTGGTTGGTGCTCTACTAGTACGGCTTGCGCGCCAGGGTTGGTGCCGTACTAGTACGCGTAAATTCTAGCGGCTTCAAATTAAGCAGGAAACAGCTGGTAGGCCTAGATGTGAGAGAATGGGTCTGCATGGTCAGTGTGCATGGTAGGAAAAAATTCTGGGACCCAGTGGCTCATTGTGGGAATGCCATTTTAGTACACCTTGCTCACCATGCCTCGTGGTAAGAAACTCCTCACTCCTCAGCGAATTGGGACACTTTTGTTCCCCAGTGACAGTTCTAATACAGATGGAAGTGCCAGTGAAGATGAGTTTCAAGGTTTTGATGAGGTTGTGACCGAAACTAATGACCATAATACTGTACCGGTAATAGTGAGGAAAACCCAGACGACCCTCAACCTTCCACTTCTGGTGTTGGGCCGTCTTGTTCACGTTCAGTTGTACCAGAACAAAAGAGGAAACTCTTATTTTCCCATATCCAGGACTCAGATGTGAGCAATGGTGATGGTAGTGAATATGAACTACAAGCTCTTGAAAACAGTTCCAGTAGCGATAGTGAAGTGGAATATTCTCCAGTGAAGCGTCAGTATATACGACGTTATATGCGCTCTGGTAGTGTGCCATATGCTATTCCAAGGGGAAGGAGTACATCTTGGAGTACATCCCATGGCTGTACAACAAGAAGAGATAGTGAAAATGAAGATGATAGTGTTGCAATTGGGATGGAAAATGTGCATGCATCTGGTGGTGGTAGTGGTGGTGCCAGCCATGAGGCACCAGCAGTGGGCCATGCTGCCACCCATGCTGCTGCCTCAGCTGATCTACAACAAAGGCCACCATGCCAGCCTCCACAACCACAACCTCCACAACCACAACCACCTGTCAATATCCAGTACCCACCAGTAGACCGCACCTGGGATTGGCAGGAAGCTGCCAATTTTGTTCCAAATCCCTATCAGTTTGATGAAAGGCAAAGTAGAATACGGCCATCTTGTGCACTTGAGAGCAATGCCACTGAACTGGAATGTTTCAAGTTATTCTTTGATGAACCCCTGATGGAAATTATTGCCAGGGAAAGCAACAAATACTTCAAGTACACCATGGCAAACACAATACTTTCACCAGACTCTCACCTACACCAGTGGAAGGAGACAACTGTGGCTGAGATGTATCTTTTGTTTGCCACAATAATGCTTATGCCACACGTGTAGAAGCACAGTGTGAAATCGTACTTGTCGACAGACCGCCTGGTTGCAACCCCAGGTTTCAGTGATATAATGGGAGTAAATCAACTTGTGCTACTATTACGTATGCTTCACTTCTCAGACAAAACCAGGCCTGACAGAAACGACAGGTTATATAAGATTAGGAATGTGTTTGTATATCTGAAACAGAAATTCAGTATGTATTTTTGTCCCTTCAGGAAGCTTGTTATTGATGAGTCTTTGATTCTGTTCAAAGGAAGACTCTCATTTAAGCAGTACATACCAAGCAAGAGGAAACACTTTGGTATAAAGTTGTTTGTGCTTTGTGATTGCTACAGTGGTCTTGTATTGGATATAATTGTGTACACTGGAAGTAATACATTGCGAGATACCAGGAAGTTACTGGGTGTATCTGGTGATTTCTTGCGAGTGAACATAACAGATGTGTGTGGCGCAGTGCATGCAAATTGTAAACATATGCCCAAGTTCGACGCTGGCACTCGTAGAGGTGAGGTGCAGGCATTTGCTGCCAATGACATCATGGCATTTCGGTGGCATGACTAACAAGATGTCACATTGTTGTCATCAGTTCACCCTAACGAAATGGCAGACACTGGCAGGCAGCATAGAGAGAGCAATGAACCCATTCTAAAACCTGCAGCTGTGATTGACTACACCCTCAGTATGCATTCAGTGGACAAATGTGACATGCAGATTGGGTCTGCCGATTGTGTTTGCAAGAGTTATAAGTGGTACATAAAACTCTTTTTCCATATTCTGGACATTTCCATGCTCAATGCTTATAATATGTATAAGATAAGGATGAGAAACAAACCACCATATGGCAAATTTTGTTTGTCTGTCATCAGACAAATAATAATCAAGTACCAAGAAAACACCTGCAATAGAAAACCGCCCACGAAATTATCAACAACTACCTTCTCATCTGAAGCATGGTGATCACTTTGTAACAAAACTGCCTGCTACTGCTTTCAGGAAAAAGGCTCAGAAGAGGCGTTTCGTCTGTGCACATACAAAAGATCGCTCACAACAACACAGACACTCGTTTTATGTGTGAGGTGTGTAAAACACTATTGTACATGACACCATGTTTCAAAGACATCCACAGGCTGCAGAACTTCTAGAAACATGTCCTGTGACTGTATATGTGTACATAAAATATAGAAAAATAGTAATAAACAACATTTTATATTGTTCGTTTGTGTAAACAAGTTTTGTAAACAATATAGTGACAACAGTATTTGTGCAGTTATTGTGTAGTATAGAAAGAGAAAAAACTTACAAAATAGTGCTCATATTGGTCTCACAGGCCCTAAAAGTTACTTGAAAAAAAAATAAAAAAATAGAAAAAAGTACAAAAAACTAAACGATTACCGGGTGACCGGCAGTTGGCGATGTTGCTGTATGCCGATCATTTTCTGTCAACTTGATGCCTCCATATCTTGGTAAGTATTGATGGCAAAAAAAAATTTTTTAGCCTATGATGTTTAGAAAAAAACTATCTTTTCTTAAGAAAAATAATTTTTTTTTTTATTTTTTCTGACCCTGAGAACAGGTTTGGGAGAGGGCCTGCCGACCCTGAAAGGGTTAATATAGCTAGGAATAAAAAACAGATAAAAATTAAAATAAATACACAGTACATACAATACTTACCTTTAAATAGGCACTGGTCACCCTTCCCTTACTCAACTGTTGTATGAAAATGACAGAAAAGTGTTTTCACCATATTCACTCACCATTTGTGTAAGGGAAGGGCAACCAACACCATATTGTAAGTTAAGTGTTGTATGTTCTTTGTATTTATTTTACTTTTTTATGTTTTAGCTGTATTGAGCACTTAATATATGATTGTGTAAACACATTATCAGGCATTTTAGATGCATTCGATAATGAAAAAAACACTTTTCCACCCGCCGGCGATTTTTTCTTACAGTACAGGGTTGGAAACCTAAGAGCCACACATAAGGGGCCCCTCTTGTAGTCTATATTTAAATTTTGAGTAACTTTTAAGCGTTAGGATTAGTTTGCCTGATATGAATTGCATATTAGTGTTTTTTTGTGCCTACCAATGTTTTATTATAGTATATATAAACTACATTATTTGCACTGCATAAAGAAATGAAATGTATTTGTATGCTACCATTGTGTAAAACAATTACAGGTTTCCATTTCACACACATTTGGCAGGACAGTAGTACCTCCCTGGGTGGCTGCTAGCTACCAACCTGCTATATATTTTATTGTGATTTTTTAGTGTAAATGTTAAGAGGTTATACCTTTTTTTTTCAGCTCAAGCATGATAGGGAGCATGAGAAGCAGATTTTGAAATATCGAATTCATAAGCTTGAGCTGGAAGTGAGTCATAGTGTACCAAGAACTACTGCAGACCAAACATCTGCACAGTTGGCTGCCATCACCGCAAAATATCGCTCCCTCCTGCAGGCTCAGAGTCTCATGGTGTGTGCTAAATGTTTTTTCTATAGTTTCTACTTTAAGCTTGGTTAATGGTTTTTAAGATAACATTTACCCATGTGAAAACTGGTTTGTTCTCAAAGTTCCTTATGATATACAACCTCTCCTCACTTAACGATGGAGTTCCGTTCCTAAGACCACGTCGTTAAACGAATTCGTCGCTAAGTGAGGATCATACTATAATGGTAGTGGGTTTGTGTCAGTCATCTTTGATATTTTTTTTAATGTCACCTTTGCATCATTCATAACATTTCTGGTATATTTTTAAATGTTTATACATTAGTGTGCTGTATATTGAAATAAACAGAATAGAGGAAATCAGCTCTGATATACATTATTTAGGTGTAAATACTGGTCAGAGAGCCCATCGTAAATCTGAGGCATCGGTAAATGAGTACGTTGCTAAGTGAGGAGAGACTGTAAATGTATTTTAACCCTTAAACTGTCCAACAGATCTATGTACACATGCGTATTGCTCCAAAAGTACATCTACGTTTTTTTACATATTTTCAAATATAACAAAGAAAAACGTAGATCAAAGTTTTTTTTACACGTTTTCAAATGTAAAAAATCAAAAGAAGCTCTACGTTTTTTTACATACTTTCAAATGTTGAAAAAATGTAGATCTACGTTTGGACAGTTTAAGGGTTAAACATACTGGCCATCTCCCACGAAGGTAGGATGACCCCGCATGCTGACACCACAGCTCAGATGGCCCTTCAAACTGCAGTTAAGAAGGATGCTCATCCTTCTTAACAGTGTAGGCACTGCACTTCCCACCTTCAGGACCTGAGTATGGCTAGTTGGTTTCCCTGAATCCCTTCATAAATGTTACCTTGCTCACCCCCAACAGCAACTCAACTCACAGAAACTGCTTGCATCCTCTCATTCTGATCCATTGAGCTCATATAAGACTGTTAGATGTTGAAACTCCTAGCACTTAAAACCTTAATTCCCTTCCTCCTCTTTTGGGACATCCCCTACCCCTCCTTCATTCGATCCCAGATTTATATGCCATCTTAGTCGTCCTGTTATGCTCCATCCTCTTTAAATGCCCAAACCACTTCAACAGCCCTTCCTCAGCCCTCTGGATTAACTTGGGTAACCCCAGTCATTTTCTAACCTGCACCTCTTTGCACAGTGGCACTATTGTAACCAATGAGCTTGACTTCCACTGCATCTAAGCTCAGTATAATTTGCAAAATTGTAAAGGAAAGGTTTTCACTGGTGATGCACCTTGGTAATATTTATTATCAAACTGCACCACACCTGCTTGTGGTAACCTCGAAGACACTTTTATTTGGGTGGCACAAACGGGGGTAGCACTGTTGGGTTTCCCCAGGCACTTTATTTAATTACAGTGGACCCCTGGATTACGTAATTAATCAGTTCCAGAGAGAGAGTGACTTATCCCTAATTAATTTTCCCCATAAGAAATGATGGAAATCCAATTAATCTGTTTCAGACACCCAAAAGTATTAAAAAATGTTTTCTGCATGTAATATACATTTACCTACACAGAAAACAATGATACATGGAGAATAAAACAATAATAACATCAAACTTACCTTTATTGAAGACATGGTGATGTATGGAAGATAGGAGGAGGGGAGATGATGGAGGAGTTTACAATTGTTTGGAAGGGGAATCCCTTCCATAAAGACTTCAGGTACCAAATCCTTATCCTGGGTTACTTCCCTTCTTTATTTTTTAATGCCACTAGGACCAGCTTGAGAATCACTGGACCCCTGTCACTCAAAAAAGTGTTCCAGAGAGGTCTGTTTTTGGCATATGTTAGGAATTGTGTTGGGAGACACAAGATAGTCCTTCAATATGACAATAATTTCAGCTCTACAGCTTATTTATCTAGCACGATTCATCTAATATGACACAATAAATAATATTAATAACATAGAAACATGATATATACTGTAGAATGAATAAAATATGGCATTAACCCTTTGACTGTTTCGGCCGTATATATACGTCTTATGAGCAGTGTTCCGGACGTATATATACTCGATAATTCTTGCGGCTTCAAATCAAGCAGGAGAAAGCTGGTAGGCCCACATGTGAGAGAATGGATCTGTGTGGCCAGTGTGCACTGTATAAAAAAAATAATTCAGCATGCAGTGCATGAGAGAAAAAAAAAACTGTTTTTGGATTAAAACACCGACTCTGAGGTGTATTTTCCTATAGTATTTTTGGTTGTATTCTCATTTTCTTGGTCTCATTTGATAAATGGAAAACATATTACAGAAATAGAGGTGATTTTGATTAGTTTCATGATAAAATTGAGCTCAAAGTAGTGGAAATGTTTGATTTTTACCAATGTTCAAGAGTAAGCAAATCACACCACACGTCCAATACACGTCAACTGGGTAGTCTGATATTCTTTCACTAGTGGACTGATATTATTTATACCATTTTTACAATGATGCAGTACTCTGCATTACAGTAAATCTTCTATTGTTTGTGTAAATAAAAAATCAAAATGGAAAACAAAGAGTAATATAAGAGGGGCCTGGAGACATGACTAATGAACAGAGCATATGTTATTTTAGTGCCAAGAATGTCTGCATTGTTTATTCTTGACCCTATTTTGAAATTGGCATCTTTTTTAATTTGCGTGAAATTGGCCAAATTGCCAATTTCTGACCACTTTGGGTAGTTGAAATTGGTAAATAGGCAGTTTCTTGTACTTAGTTGTTAGAAAAAATGGAGTTCTAAAGAAATAACTATCAGTTTGGTCGACTGGAACAATGGAATTGGCCGAAAATAGGGCTCAAAGTCGGGGAAATCGCCGATGCATATATATCGCCGAGATCGCTAACTTTGCAGGAGCGTAATTCCGATGTCTTTACCATTGGGAAAAGATTCTCTGCCATTTCATAAGAAAAAATATTTTTTTTTTGTATCCAAAATTTTTCGACATCAGGAGACACTTCAGGATTTGGGGTTGTGGCAGTCAAGGGGTTAAGAATGTCACAAGTGGTGGTGTGTTTGTTGTTGGGTGTATAAAGGCCACTGAAAGATAAGCCTTACATTGAGGTGGTGAAGGCGGCAGCAGAGGCGGCTGTGTTAGTCAGTAGCCCTGTATATCTCCAACAACAATGGAGGAGTCAGTTTTGTGCTGTCCTTTTTCTATTGATTAACTGCTTAACATACTTGCTACACTGTTAATGCTACACTATCGCTGGCTGGTGCTATAGCCTTTATCAACTGCTGCTTTAGTATCGTACATACTACAGAATCACTGAAAAAGGCACATTCTCCCCTCTCTCTCAGCCCTTTACCAAAGGGCTGGCTGGCACTAGAAGCTTTCTTTGGGCCCATGGTGGCTTATTTAGCAGTTACAAGCACTAAAAAGAATGGAATAATACAAAATGTATCGTATGAATGCGTGGGATCGTCCTCACTGGCAGGTAAACGATGGCACACTGGCTGTACATGGAGTGCCGGGGCTGCTCAGGCCGCGCGGACACGTTCTGGACAAGTGACTTATACCGAGTTCAGTGACATTCACCGAGCCAATATCTTGACGAAAAAAGTTACTTATTCCGAATATTACTTATTCCGATGACGACTTAATCTGGGGATCCACTGTATGTGATTTTTTTGTTGCAAGAAGGACTTGTTAACTATGGCTATGAAAGATAATGATGGGTGTCCTGTATGTGAGGTTAACCTGTTAATTGTCCAAACGTAGATCTATGTTTTCGTGCATAGCTCTCTGACCTCGATTTTCTCCATAAGAAATCATGTAAAAAAACCTAGATCTACGTTTGGAGCACTTGCGAGTGAATGTAGATCTACGTTTGGACAGTTAACGGGTTAAAGCTGAAAAGAGTGTTACGGTACTTGAATGTGCCTTTTCTAATGAATGGTTTCACATTTTATGCACAGCCATTATAGGTTGGGTTTTCACTGATTGTACAGTGGATATATATTTGGAGCAGATGTTGGTTTTTATGAGAGGGTTTTGACTTTCAGAGGGCATTTGTAAATAGTATTTCTGTGGGAGTGGTTGATGCAGTGAGTGATGCTGTTAGAAATATTTTGAATGACTGCAACAGGTGGAAGAAATATTAGCCCTAGTGGCAAGCTGTAGGGCCCTGCAGCTTGCCACTAAGGTTGATGTTAGTAAGGGCATTGAGAAAAACACAGTGAGGGAAGAAGAGGTTTGCTCTGATTGCTCCTGACATCAGAATTAAAAATCATGGAGTGCATGCTGTGGTTTGGGATCATCGCATCAAACCAAAGCTCGGTATCCCAATGGACAGTACTGCTGCTGACCACGTAATCAACTTAATTTGGGATTCAGTAAGTTCAGTTCAGTAAAGAAGACAATTGAGATTGAAAATCATACTTTGGTACTTAGTTTTCCATCTCCTGAAGTGAGGCAGGAGGCCAGTGTTTTCATTGTTTCTTGTTTTCCTACTGATGATGGTTTTGTAGTCTCTGAACCAGTCAAGATCCTGTCTAAGGTAACTGTGGTTGATCTTTTGTCTCCTTGTTCAGATGATGAAATGGGTTCTGGTAGTCTTGCAGAGAATCCAGAAATCAAGAAACTGTGGAAAGAGGCTGTGCCCTTTGCATGTTTCTTAATGGTTAAGTGTAGTATCAAGATGGCTGTGGTCATGAGGAACGGACAGTATACATTTGTTGGCTTAACATGATGCAAGGTTTATAACAGGTTTTGGGTGACCTAGTGTCACTATTGCCAGGGCTTGTCATACTGCAGAAAATGTACTCATATGGATAGTCCACCAAAGTGTACTTTTTGTGCTAGTAATCGCAAGTCTTAGAAGTTGTAAAGATAAATCGTCTCCTTGTTTAATCAATTATTCCTCCAGAGTAGCTTCTCAGGGTGCAATTCACCACTTTGCATCTAACTCAGACTGGAGATGGTGTTGCAACATCACAAATTAATAATGGAGTTTTTTTTTGGCATTTATGGATTTGGAAAAGACATGATAGGGTGGATAGGGGGGCAGTGTGGCAGATGTTGCAAATGTATGGAATAGGAGGTAGGCTACTGAAAGCAGTGATGAGTTTTTATGAGGATAGTGAGGCTCAGATTAGAGTTCGTAGGAGAGAGGGAGATTACTTTCCAGTAAAAGTAGGCCTTAGACATGAATGTGTGATGTCACAAAGACTGTTCACTATACTTATAGATGGGGGTTGTAAAGAATCTAATACAAAGTGGAAGTTTTCACAATTGCTCTTTACTGATGACACTGCTTTTGGGAGATTCTGAAGATAAGTTGGAGGTTAGTGGATGAGTTTGGTAGGGTATGTAAAAGAAGGAAATTTAAAGTGAACATAGGAAAGAGTAAGGTGATGAGGATAACATAAAATTTAGGTAATGAAAGGTGGGATATCAGATTGGAGGGAGGGAGTGAGTGTATTCAGATATTTAGGAGTGGACATGTCAGCATATGGGTCTAAGATGAGGTGAATCATAGAAAGGTGAGTGGTGCATTGGGGAGTCTGTGAAGACAAAGAGCATTATTCATGGAAGCAGAAAGAGTTATGTATGAGAGTATAGTCATACCAATGCTCTTATTTGGGGTGTGAAGCATGGGTGGTAAATATTACAACAAGGAGAAGGCTGGAGGTAGTGGAGATGTTGTGTCTGAAGGCAGTGTGCGGTGTGAATATAATGCAGAGAATCCGTAGTTTGGAAATTAGGAGGAGGTGCAGGGTTACTAAAAGTATTATCCAGAGGGCTGAGGAGGGGTTGTTGAGGTGGTTTGGACATTTAGAGAGGATGGAATGAAACAGAATGACCTAGAGAGCGTATAAATCTCTAGTGGAAGGAAGGTGGGGTAGGGGTCGGCCTAGGAAAGGCTGGAGAGAGGGGGGTAAAGATAGTTTTGTGTGTGAGAGGCTTGGACTTCCAGCAAGCCTGCATGAGCTTGTTTGATAGGAGCAAATAGAGACAAATGGTTTTTAGGACTTGATTGGCTGTTGGAGAGTGAGCAAGGTAACAAAGGGATTCAGGGAAACTGGCAAGCTGGACTCGAGTCCTGGAGATGGGAACTACAGTGCCTGCACTCTGAAGGAGAGGTGTTGATAAGTTGCAGTTTTATAACTGTAGTGTAAGCATGCCTCTAGCAAGACGGTGATGGAGTGAGTATGATCGAAGCATTTCTTCTTTTACAGGTCACCCTGCCTTGGTTTGAAATGGGTGACATGTTAATTAAAAAAATAATAAATTTTACAGCCTCAAAAAACTTCCAAAATCCTCCTCAGGTTCCTCAAAACACTTGAAATCATTGTACAGTGGAGCCTCGGTTTTCGTCCTTAATCCATTCCAGGAGGTCGGTTGAAATCTGAAATGAGTGAAAACCGAAGTAATATTTCCCATAAGAAATAATGTAAATCCAATTACCATTCCAGACACCCAAAAATATTAACAAAAATTACATTTTGTAGAGAATAACTATAGTTTTACATACAGAAAAAATGAGAAATAAATATAAATGATTAATTTTAATGGATAAATGAATATTTAACTCGCTATTACCTTTACACTTTTAGCAATAACCTTAGAAACATGATAATTGAGGCAGAGTTGAATAAACACCATCTGATACTAGCAGGAGATTTTAACATCAACCTTATCCAAGCAACCGACCCTCCAGTAGCTGATTTCACAAATGCTAAGAACAACAGCTTATTGCTACCCTCTATAACAAAGCCAACAAGAATCTCTGACACTAGTGCCTCGTTACTCGACCATATCTGGACCAACATAATATCCCCACTACAAGCAGATATTATCACAGACAACACCACAGACCACTACCCTACCTTTCTCATGACCAACTTGTCTAAACTGCCTCAAGAAACAAGATCTCATTTTGCCTGCATGATGAGACATCGATAAACAACCTATAACTAGCTCTAGGCGCCATTGATTGGCAGAGAGAGCTAGATGACAGTAATAGTATCGTATAAAGATATAAAAATTTTTTTACATAAAACTCTAAACCTCTACAATAAACATTGCCCAATCAAAATGAAACAGATCACAGAAAAGAGGCTAAACAGCCCATGGCTAACTAGAAGTATCCTCAAATCTATTAATAAAAAACACCAAATTGAAAAGCAGTTCAGATTAGGCTTAACTGCTAAAGAATTTACTAAAAGATACACATCAATACTCACAAAACTAATATGTAAATCAAAGCAAATTGATTTAACCCTTTGAGGGTCGACAGGCCCTCTCCGAAACTCGTTCTCAGGGTCGGCCAAATTTAAAAAAAAAAAAAAATTATTTTCTCTTATGAAAAGATAGAGAATCTTTTCCCGATCATAACGACACCAAAAGTTTGAAATTTGATAGAAAACTTACGGAATTATGCTCTCGCAAAGTTAGCGGTCTCGGCGATGTTTATGGATCGGAGATTTTGCCCACTTTGAGCCCCATTTTCGGCCAATTTCACTGTACTAGTCGACAAAAAACATGAATATTTCGCTAGAACTCCATTTTTTCTATCGAATGGGTGCAAGAAACCACCCATTTATAAATTCAACTATCCAGTACAGTGGTCAGAATTTAGCAATTTTGCCAATTTCACACAAATTTCAAAAGATGCCAATTTCGGAATAGGGTCCAGAATAAACAAGAAAGACATTCCTGGCACTAAAATGACATTTCCTCTAGTCATTAGTCACGTCTCAAGGCCCCTCTTATATTCTTTTGCTTTCCACTTTGAATTTTTATTCTCACAAAAAATATAAGATTTACTGTTATGCAGACTACTGCATTAGTGTAAAAAATGGTATAAATATTATTGGTGCACTTGTGAAAGAATATTAGACTCACCAGTTGACGTGTATTGCACGCTTGGCACGATTTGTTTACTTTTGAAGTTTGGTAAAAATCGAACATTTCTGCTACTTTGAGCTCAATTTCAAGGCACCTATCATTGTAAAACCAGTCAAAATAATCTCAATTTCAGTAATATGTCTTCCATTCTATAAAATGAGACCAAGAAAACTAGAATACAACAATAAATACTATACGAAAATACACTGCAAAGTCGCTGATTTATTAAAAAAAAATGGAAAAAGTTTTTTTTTTCTCATTATGCACCATGTGCTGCAGGATTTTTTTTAGACTGTGCACACTGACCACATAGACCCATTCTTTCATATGAAGGCCTACCAGCTTTCTCCCACTAGATTTGAGGTCGCTAGAATTTATGAGTACTAGTACGTCAAAAACCCCTACGCGTAAGACGTACTAGTACGACGAAAACCCTCAAAGGGTTAATTAATGAACTATAAACCCTCCTCTCAAACGTCTCCTTACCAACCTCAACAGAACACATGACCATAACACAAGGCACAGATCACTCTTTGATGTTCCTTGTGTCCATCTCACAATATGTAAAAACTCAATGCACATAAAAGGTCCAAAAATCTGGAATTCATTACCTGTGAATGTAAAAGAAACACTATCTGTTTATAAATTCAAGTCTCTTCTTAAAAATCACTTGCTCACCCACAACTAAATAAATACTGAATAATTGTATCTCAAATGTTTAACCCTTTCAGGGTCCGTCTCGTAGATCAATGGCTTTACGTTGAGTGTCCAAACCGTAGATCTACGCCAAAATTCTAGTGCCGTCAAATTTAGCGCAAAAATGCTCATAGGCCTACATGTGAGAGAATGGGTCTGCGTGGTCGGTGTGCGCCATAAACAAAAAATCTAGGCGCCCGCATAGCATTGTGGGAACGCCGGCTCAGTTACCCTCGTTCACCATGCCTCGTCGCAAGTCAGCTCTCACTCCCCGGAAAATTGGGACTCTCCTCTTCCTATCTGATAGTTCTGACACTGATGGAAGTGGAAATGAAGACGAATTCTACAGCTTTGATCAGTTAGTGACCGAAAAGAATGACCAGGATATCGATAATAGTGCAGAAAACCCTGACAATCCTCAACCTTCTACCTCTGGTGTGGGCACTCGTGACTCACGGTCGGTTGTTCCTCATCGCAAGGGAAAACTAATATTTTCGCGTGGCCAGGCCTCTGACTTCAGTAATGATGATAGTGACGTGGACTGTGATTTTATTGCGCTCGACGATCAATCGAGTAGTGATAGTGAGGAATCATATTCACCAGTGAAGCGTCGGTATGTTCGCCGCCACATGCGCTCGGGTAGTGTACCCTATGCTGTGCCCAGGGGACAGAGTACATCCCGGAGTACATCCCGGAGTACATCCCGGAGTACATCCCGGAGTACATCCCGTGGCCCAACACCAGTTTTAGGTAGTGATAGTGAGGATGATGTGGCTACACTTGGCATGGATAGACCACAGGCATCAGTGGATGGTGTTAGTGGTGATGGTAGTGGCACCGCCATGCGTGACTCACCAGGCCACGCTGGGACCCACGCTGCTGACTCGTCAGTTCAAGGACAAAGCGGAGCGCCAGCCACCAGCCCACCACAACCACAACCACCCGCACAACCAGCCTATGATGTCCAGTATCCACCAGCAAACCGTATGTGGGATTGGCAGCAAAATCCCAATTTTGTTCCCAAGCCTCACCACTTTGATGATTCTCAAAGTGGAATTCTACCTACTTGTCCCCTTGGAACCACGGCCAATGAACTGGAATTCTTTGAATTATTCTTTGACCAGCCATTGATGGAAATTATTGTCAGGGAAAGTAATAAGTATTTTGAGTACACCATGGCAAATACGATCTTATCACCACAGTCAAGACTACACAGGTGGAAAGAGACGACTGTTGCAGAAATGTATTTGCTTTTTGCAACAATAATGCTTATGCCTCACGTCTATAAGCATAATATAAAAGCATACTGGTCCACAGATCGGCTAATTTCTACCCCGGTCTTCAGTGAATTCATCCCAGTGAACAGGTTTATCTTACTCTTACGTATGTTGCACTTCTCTGACAAAACCAGGCCTGACAGAAGTGACAGGTTATACAAGATTAGAAATGTTTTCATGTATCTCAAAGAAAAGTTCAGGATATACTTTTATCCATTCAAGAATCTTGTAATTGACGAGTCTTTGATTTTGTTCAAAGGTAGACTGTTATTCAAGCAGTATATTCCGAGCAAGAGGAAACGCTTTGGTATAAAACTGTTTGTACTCTGTGATTGTGACAGTGGCCTGGTGTTGGATATTGTTGTATACACAGGTAGTAAAACATTGAAAGATACCAAGATGTTATTGGGTATCTCAGGTGACGTAGTGAGAAACGTGATGGCACCTTATCTTGGTAAGGGGCATACATTATATACCGATAACTGGTACACAAGCCCATTACTCAGTGATTTCATGCGAGTGAACAAGACAGATGTGTGTGGCACAGTGCGTTCTAATCGTAAACATATGCCAAGGCTCAACGCAGGTGCTCGTGGTGATGACGTGCAGGTGTTTACTGCCAATGACATCATGGCATTACGGTGGCATGACAAACGAGATGTCACATTGTTGACAACCATTCACCGTAATGAAATGCAAGACAGTGGCAAAGTTGATCGAGTGACTAATGAACGTATTCGAAAACCAGTGTCAGTGATTGATTATACACAAAACATGCGCTTGGTTGACAAGTGTGACATGCAGATTGGTTTTGTTGACTGTGTTCGTAAGAGTTACAAGTGGTACATGAAACTTTTCTTCCATCTCATGGACATTTCAATGCTCAATGCATATAATATGTACCAAATAAAGACTGGCAACAGACCACCGTATGGTGAATTTTGTTTGTCTGTTGTCAGACAACTCATAATGAAGTACCAGGTAACAACACCTGCTATACAACATGGTCCTCGAATTCCTCAGGATATACCCAAGCGTTTGAGGAGAGAAGGTGATCATTTCATAATACAGCTTCCTTCAACTCAGAAGAAATTTGCTCAGAAGAGATGCATTTTCTGTGCACAAACAAAACGACGGCAACAAAGACGCAAAGACACTCGGTTTATGTGTGAGGAATGTAAGGTGCCTCTGTGCATGGTGCCTTGTTTCAAGGAGTTCCACAAGCTCCAGCAGTTTTAAAACCATGTGCAGTGATTGTAAATATGTAAATATATGATAGAACATTAGTATTATACAATATTTGTGTATGTTTATTGTAATAAACAACAGTGGTAAACAATAATATGATAATAACTTTAGTGCGGTTATTGTGTTCAATACAGTGAGTTTATATATATACATTATATACAGTATTGGTCTCTCAGGCCCCAAATGTTAGTAGGAATAGAAAAAAATTGGAAAAGAAAAGAAAAAACAACTAAAACCACAAAATAATGTAATGCGCGTATGTGGAATTCGTCGATGTTGCCGCCACCACATCATTTTGGACAAACTTCTTGGCACTGTATCTCGGTAAGTACTGATCAGATTTTTTTTTTGTCTTATTACCTTCACAAAAATATGCTCTTTAATTCTGTAAGAAAAAATAATTTTTTTTTTTTTCAAAATTTCTTGGACACTGGAGCACCACTTCAGATTTTGGCCTTGGACCCTGAAAGGGTTAAGGGGGCAGGCGGGCAATTTTCCGCGCGCGCTCACCGAAAAATCGAAAAAATATGGAAATTGAGTTATATATACTGAAAAATAGCTCAACTCTTTGGCAACACAATGGTACCAGAATGAATGTTCTACGAAGTTTCTACAAGAAATTATAGTCATTTATATCAGGTATGGTGACGGCGATGTTGGTACCGAGTCTGCTCACGGCCTATATATTTTTTGGAGTTATTTTCTTGTTTTTTATCGCCTTTTCTTGCATTATTCTTTCTAATATAATAACTGACTATTTGGCATCATAAAACAGTAGGTGGAGCTTATCGGCAGACTTAGTGACTACCGGGAACCAGACGGGAACACTCAGCAGTGTTCCTGCTCCCGAGGTGCCAGCCAGGAATCACCCATTATTTCGCTTATATCAGCTTATATATCAACTCTACGGCTTATTTGTCTATCAGAATTGATCTAATATGATATAATAAACACTCTAAATAACATACAAACATGTTATATACTCTAGACTGAATAAAATAGGCCATAATATGGCCCAGAGATTATCGGGAATATTTCGATATAAAAGTGTAACTGGTCACCCTGTCGTCTCTGAGTAAGAGAAAACGGTGTTTAGAGGCTAACTGCACTAGAACATCAGTTCACTAAGAAATACACCCAAACAAACGCGATTTTCGCGAAATTTTTTTTTTTTTTTTTGGAGATGGGGGCCGGCCGGCGTTCCCGGCCGATATCTAGGAAGTAACTTATTCACCTATAATTTGATGTGGGTCCTTTATTACTTAATTAAATGGAATAATATTCACAGATATTGTAGAATAATGATTTCTCTTATTTTGACCGTAGAATTTTTGGAAATATTCCAAATACTTCGGGAGTTATGTGGGAGTAAAGGGCAGATTTTTTTGCCATATTCCAGATACTAACAAACTTTATTTTTTTGTGAAATAACGATAAGGTATTTAGAGGGAAATCTTACGGCACGAATTAGTATTAGCATTGTACTCTCGGCACCAAGTGTCCAAACCACCTTACGTAGCCGCATATAAGAGTTACATCAACATCAAGGGCATTTTCAGTAAATCAGTCTTTTCTCAGTTGTTGTTTGAGGTATATTTTTTATAAATATTTTCAAGAAAGAGTGAGAACACTTTGTCTTGTGCACCAAAACTGGAGAAAATCGGACGGTAAATAAACGAGTTACGAAATTTGCCCTCTAGCCCCCTTAACCTGTGACACTATCAAACTTTTTTTTTTTTTAATTACTTTGCCTAACAGAATACTCCATTCTACTGAATTCACAGCTCAGCAAATGACCTGTCTTTGAAATACTCATTTGTGCTTAATTGTTATTTGTTTACTATAATTTTTACCATTGAATATATCGTTGTTAGTTAATCTTAAGTTAACTTTAAACCTGCCCATAATGCTCTGCATACAAGGGGCTTTTGGCATGTTACACTTAACCACTGTATTTCTATGTACATCTATGTATCATGTCCAAATTAATAATAAATTAATAATAAAAAACGAAAGGTGACATGAAAAGTACCTGGCAAACCCTCTCCAAAATTTTGGGCTCAAGGAAACCGACTGGAAATAGAGAGAGAGACTTAACTAAACCAGATGACCCTCACATACAACCTATAGACATGGCTGACAAATATCACATCTTCTTCTCTACTGTAGGATCAAAGCTAGTGAGTCAGATTCCTAGCTCAAATACCCATCCTGGCAACTATCCAAATACTCTATTTCTAGCTCCAACTAATCCCACTGAAGTCTCACTCATCATTAAATCATTAAAAAGTAAATCAGGTGATCTGGATAACTTGCCTCCATTCATATATAAAAAGCTGCACGAGAACTGTCGCCCATTATTGCAACAATGTTTAACAAATCTATAGCATCCTCAACCTTCCCATCCATACTCAAGACAGCAAAGGTCACCCCGATCCACAAAGGTGGAGATCCTGCTGATTTGAACAATTACAGACCCATATCAAACTTGCCCTTACTCTCCAAGATATTTGAAAAAATAATACACAAGCGACTTTACTCCTACCTTACATCCAACAACATACTTAACCCATGCCAGTTTGGATTTAGACCCAAAAAAAAAAAAAAAAGCACGGATGATGCTATTATACAAATGCTTGACCTAATATACACAGCTCTCGATAAAAATTAGTATCCCCTGGGTCTCTTTATCGACCTAAGAAAAGCGTTTGAGACAGTTGACCACAATCTCTTGCACCTCAAACTGAATCATTACGGCATAAGAGGACATTCTCTCGACTACCTAAAATCCTATCTTAACGACAGACACCAGTATGTACATGCAAATGGAGTCAACTCCGCTATCCAACCTGTAGCTGTAGAAGTATCCTAAGGTAGTATCCTAGGCCCACTCCTCTTTTTCATCTGCATCAATGATCTCCCCAGTGCATCCCAACTCCTTACACCAGTTCTATTCACAGATGACACTACATATGTTTACTCCCAATCAGACCCAGCTGTGTTTGAAAACACTGTAAACAATGAACTGATAAAGATATATGCTTGGATGATGACCAACAAACTCACTCTCAAAATACACAAAACATACTTCATGCTGTTTGGCAACAGAGCCTCAAATATTCAACTCAACATACTGTTAAATGGTTCCCCTATATCAAGACACACAGAGGGCAAATTTCTAGGTCTTCTCCTTGACTGTAATCTTAAATTTCAGTCCCATACCCATCACATAGCCAAGAAAATTTCCAAATCAGTGGGAATCCTTCCAAAATATGCTACTATGTACCACAAACGACTCTGCTTACCCTGTACCACTCTAATACAGTGGACCCCCGCATAACGATCACCTCCGAATGCGACCAATTATGTAAGTGTATTTATGTAAGTGCGTTTGTACGTGTATGTTTGGGGGTCTGAAATGGAATAATCTACTTCACAATATTCCTTATGGGAACAAATTCGGTCAGTACTGGCACCTGAACATACTTCTGGAGTGAAAAAATATCGTTAACCGGGGGTCCACTGTACAGCAGGGCTCCGCTTTATGGCGTTTCACTTTACGGCGTTCCGCTAATACGGTCATTTCAAATTATGACCAAAACTCGCTATACGGCTCCCCCCACCTGACTTTCTAATACGGTCACCGCGCCCCACCTTGTTTGTTTACATTCTTCGTGAGCTCAGTAAGCACTAAGTCTCTCCATTTTGTCTGGAAACTCCAAAATTTCAAATGTTTTTAAAAGTTATTTCATATTTTAGATATACTCTGATAATTATACTTATGTATACCTGTACTTAAATAAACTTACATACTGTGCTGGCGTGCAGGTACACATTAAAATCAGTAAGAGTGTCTTATGTCTCCAGACGTCATATTAGTAATGATAATAATAATCATCGAGTCTCATTTAAATGTCGTATATTACGTTAAATACACATTTTCATTAATCCATCTATGATATTTTTTCAAAATTATATAATAAACACGATACATAACATAAAAAGATGATAAATACACCCCACAATAGAATAAATAAACATAAATATGAGATGTGGTAGCAGACGACTTGCACAAGTGACGCCATATTAGAAATGCTAATAATAATAATAATAATAATAATCACCGAGTCTCATTAAATGTTGTATATTACGTTAATATACACATTTTCATTAATCCATCCATTTATTTATTTATTTATTTATTTATTTAGAAATTTAAGCATACATACAAAGGTACAAAAAAAATACAGGTAAGAGCAGCATGCCAAAGCCACTTATATGCATAGCATTACGGGCTGGCTTAAAATTAACTTAAGATTAACTAAGCAATGATGAAATCAGTGATAAGACATTATTGTAAACAGATAACTATAAAGCACAAATGAGTATTACAAAGACAGCTCATATGGTTGCATGCATTGCTGTTCATTCAGTAGAATGGAGTATTCTGTTAGGTAGTGTATTTAAAAAAAATAACAAAGTTAGATTGGGTCCTAGGTTTAACATTTATGTGATATAATTGTGAGTAACATTTTGGATATACAATTTATAAGGTTCAGTTATTCAGTATTTATTTGGTTTTGAGTGAGTAAGTGAACTTTGAGAAGAGACTTGAATTTGTAAACAGGTAGTGTTTCTTTTATATTTACAGGTAATGAATTCCAGATTTTAGGGCCTTTTATGTGCATTGAGTTTTTGCATAGCGTGAGATGGACACGAGGAACATCAAAGAGTGATCTGTGCCTTGTGTTATGGTCATGTGTTCTGTTGAGGTTGGCAAGGAGATGTTTGAGGGGAGGGTTAATATCAGAGTTAAGTGTTCTATGTATGTAATAGGTGCAATAATAAGTATGGATGTTTTGTATGGTGAGTAGGTTGAGTGTTTTGAATATTGGTGGAGTGTGTTGCCTGTAGTGAGAATTTGTTATCATTCTAACTGCAGCCTTTTGTTGGGTAATTAGTGGTCTGAGATGGTTAATTGTTGTTGAGCCCCATGCACAAATTCCATAGGTGAGATAGGGGCAAATAAGAGAGTGATAAAGGGCCAGGAGGGCTGACTGTGGAACATAGTACCGTATCTTCGATAGTATGCCTACAGTCTTGGAAATTTTCTTAGAAATTTGTTGTACATGTGTATAAAATTTGAGTCTATTATCGAGGTGGATTCCTAAGAATTTTCCCTCTGTTAGCTTTGTGATAGGTGATCCGTTTATCGTTATGTTAAGAGGTACATCTGTAACTCTGTTACCAAACTGAATGAAGTAGGTTTTGTCAATGTTTAGTGTAAGTTTGTTAGTCCTCATCCAGGTAGATATTTTCTGTAATTCGGTGTTTACAGTATTGGCTAGCGTGACTGGGCTCGGGTGAGAGAAGACGTATGTAGTGTCATCTGCAAAAAGTGTGGGTTTGAGTAATTGCGAAGCATTTGGTAGGTCATTTATGTATAGGAGAAAGAGAAGAGGGCCAAGGACACTTCCCTGTGGGACACCAACTGCAATTGGTTGTGCGGAAGAGCTTGCCCCATTCACGTACACATATTGGCTTCTGTTGCTGAGGTAAGACTTGAGGTAGTTGAGGGAGTGCCCTCTAATACCATAGTGTGACAATTTTACGTGGAGCAAGTCATGGTCAACTGTATCAAAAGCTTTACGTAAGTCAATGAAGATCCCCAGTGGGACTTCTTTTTTCTCTATTGCATTGTATATATGTTCTAGCATGTGTATAATAGCATCATTAGTATTTTTATTAGGCCTGAATCCAAATTGGCAGGGGTTGAGAATGTTTTGGGAGATGAGGTAGGAGTAGATTCGTTTATGAATTAATTTTTCGAAGATTTTTGAGAGAGGGTGTAAATTGGATATTGGCCTATAGTTATTCAACTCTGTTTGGTCTCCTCCTTTATGGATCGGGGTGACCCTTGCTATTTTGAGAAGTGTAGGGAAGGTGGAGGATTCAATGGATTTGTTAAAGAGTGTTGCAATGATTGGTGATAGTACTTGTGACGCTTTTTTGTATATAAAGGGTGGTAAGGTATTTAAATCTCCTGCCTTGTTTTTCAGTGCGTTGATAATAAGGGAGACTTCGTATGGGTTAGTCGGAGCTAGGAACAGTGTGTTCGGGTAGTTGCCAGTGAGGTAGTCATTTGGTGGGGTATCTGAGCTTGGGATTTTATTGGCAAGGTTTTGACCTATAGTGGAGAAGAAATCATTGAGTCTGTTTGCTGTTTCTGTTGGTGGGAGTTGGGGTTCATCTGATTTTGCTAATTTTATTTCGCTATGTCGTGATATCTTTTTTGTTTCCAGAATTTCTGATAGGGTCTTCCAGGTCTTTTTTATATCACCTCGTAAGTTGGATAATCTGTTCTCATAATACAATTTTTTTGCCCTTCTTATCAGGCTGGTTAGGATTGGCGAGTAACGTTTTGTTTGGTCTCTGGTTATGTGACCCATTCTGTACTGTTTTTCATATCGGTGTTTTGTATTTATGGATTTGAGAATGCTGGGTGTCCATGATATTTTTTTCAAAATTATATAATAAACACGATACATAACATAAAAAGATGATAAATACACCCTACAATAGAATAAATAAACATAAATATGAGATGTGGTAGCCAGATAACTTGTACAAGTGATGCCAAGAATAACATTTTCTCGAATCTAACATAAGAGAAAATGTGTTACTGGGGGTAACTGTAGAAAATTATTCCTTTCGTATGTATGTAAGTAAGTTTATTCAGGTATACACAAATACAGTTACATAGATTATCATACATAACAACATATGTGTAGAGAACCTAGGATAACCCAAAAAAGTCAGAGTGACTTATTTCCATTGCCTTCACTCAGAGCATCATTTCTTCTCAAAATGATGTTAGAGACAACCTGTACACAATGTAACTTGTACACAAACCAGACGTGTACACTTCGTTTACAAAACTTACCTTCGCCTGGTTTGTTTACATAACTCTGCGCCTGTCCTGTCTCATGCACTCATTCTTTCTCTCTCTCATTTATTTGTTTTATCTCATTTACTTACTCCTGACCCTACATTAAGACTACAAATATTTTAAGGTAAGTAATGAGTGAACTGTATATACATTTTATCGCTCTGGGATGCTTAAATGTAATAGAATATTATGTGTAGGTGGGTTGGCCTGGTATGGTAGCCCAGCTGACTACCATACATACCACACTTGATTTTTTACAATAAATACTACTCATCTCACCCTATATTTTAAAGTAAGTACAGTGGACCCCCGCATAACGATGGCATCACATAGCGATTTTTCCGCATAACGATTACTTTTATCGCAAAATTTTTGCCGCGCATACCGATTAAAAACCCGCTTACCGATTTTCGTCCGAGACGCGTCCAATGTGCCCTCACATGTGCCGGCCGTCCCATTGTTTACCAGCCAGCCTCCGCGGTAACATCCAAGCATACACTCGGAATATTTCGTATTATTACAGTGTTTTCGGTGCTGTTTCTGGAAAATAAGTGACCATGGGCCCCAAGAAAGCTTCTAGTGCCAACCCTGTGGTAAAAAGGGTGAGAATTAGTATGGAAATTAAGAAAGATTTTGAAGGGTTTGGGGCTAACCCTGAGAAGCCTATGCCAGTTGTGGAATCCATTGTGCCTACTTCAAAGATTAAGGAAATGTGTGCACAGTGGGTTGAACTGCAAACCTTTATAGATGAAAATCACCCTGACACAGCTGTTGCAAGCCGTGCTGGTGACTATTTCAATGACAATGTTGTGGCCCATTTTAGACAAATCGTAAAGGAACGGGAGGTACAGAGCTCTATGGACAGATTTGTTGTGCGACAGAGGTCCAGTGACTCTCAAGCTGGTCCTAGTGGCATTAAAAGAAGAAGGGAAGTAACCCCGGAAAAGGACTTGCTACCTCAAGTCGTAATGGAAGGGGATTCCCCTTCTAAACAGTAAGAAGATAATGCTCTCCCCTCCTCCCATCCCATCAATCATCACCAGATCTTCAATAAAAGTAAGTGTCATTTAATTGTGCATGCCTTTTTCAGTTTGTGTGTATTAAAATTAACATTTCATGTGGTAAAAAAAAATTTTTTTCATACTTTTGGGCGTCTTGCACGGATTAATTTTATTTCCATTATTTCTTATGGGGAAAATTCATTCGCATAACGATTATTTCGCATAACGATGAGCCCTCTTGCACGGATTAAAATCGTTAACCGGGGGTCCACTGTAATGAGTGAACTGTATATACATTTTATTGCTCTGGGATGCTTAAATATCATAGAATTGTATGTGTGGGTGGGGTGGCCTGGTATGGTAGCCTGGCTGACTACCATACATACCACACTTGATTTCTTACAATAAATACTACTTGTCTCACCCTAGATTAAGACTATAAATATTTTAAGGTAAGTAATGAGTGCACTATGTGTGTATTGTACTTTTTTATCGTTTTTTGATACCTGGTTCTATTGCTAACTTAATATATGTTAGTGTAAACTTGTTATCTAGTGTTTGTATGCATTTGTAAGTGGAAAAAAAGGGTGTTCCATTTTATGGCGGTTTCCGCTTTACGGCGGTAGCCTGGAACCTAACCAGCCGTATAAGTGGGGCCTTCCTGTATATTCTTACCTCACCTATGGTATCTGTGCCTGGGGCTCAACCACAGCCAACCACCTTAGACCCTTAACCCTTTGAGGGTTTTGGTCGTACTAGTATGTCTTACGCATAGGGGTTTTTGACGTACTAGTACGCATAAATTCTAGCGGCCTCAAATCTAGTGGGAGAAAGCTGGTAGGCCTTCATATGAAAGAATGGGTCTATGTGGTCAGTGTGCACAGTCTAAAAAAAATCCTGCAGCACACAGTGCATAATGAGAAAAAAAAAACTTTGACCATTTTTTTGGAATAAATCAGCGACTTTGCAGTGTATTTTCGTATGGTATTTATTGTTGTATTCTAGTTTTCTTGGTCTCATTTTATAGAATGGAAGACATGTTAGAGAATTTGAGATGATTTTGACTGGTTTTACAATGAAAGGTGCCTTGAAATTGAGCTCAAAGTAGCAGAAATGTTCGATTTTTACCAAACTTCAAAAGTAAACAAATCGTGCCAAGCGTGCAATACACGTCAACTGGTGAGTCTAATATTCTTTCACATGTGCACCAATAATATTTATACCATTTTTTACACTAATGCAGTAGTCTGCGTAACAGTAAATCTTATATTTTTTGTGAGAATAAAAATTCAAAGTGGAAAGCAAAAGAATATAAGAGGGGCCTTGAGACGTGACTAATGACTAGAGGAAATGTCATTTTAGTGCCAGGAATGTCTTTCTTGTTTATTCTGGACCCTATTCGGAAATTGGCATCTTTTGAAATTTGTATGAAATTGGCAAAATTGCTAAATTCTGACCACTGTACTGGATAGTTGAATTTCATAAATGGGTGGTTTCTTGCACCCATTCGATAGAAAAAATGGAGTTCTAGCGAAATATTCATGTTTTTTGTCGACTAGTACAGTGAAATTGGCCGAAAATGGGGCTCAAAGTGGGCAAAATCGCCGATGCGTAAACATCGCCGAGACCGCTAACTTTGCGAGAGCATAATTCCGTAAGTTTTCTATCAAATTTCAAACTTTTGGTGTCTTTATGATCGGGAAAAGATTCTCTATCTTTTCATAAGAGAAAATAATTTTTTTTTTTTTTTAAAATTTGGCCGACCCTGAGAACGAGTTTTGGAGAGGGCCTGTCGACCCTCAAAGGGTTAATAATCCAACAAAAAGCTGCTGTGCGGGTGATAACCAGCTCCTGTGCTAGACAGCACACCCCACCACTTTTCAAAAGACTCAATTTGCTAAATATACAAGACATACACTCTTATTATTGTGCCTGCTACATATACAGATCTTTAAACTCCACTGTAAACCCTCCCCTAAAACTACTCCTCGACAGTTACAACAGAATGGACAGTCACAATACAAGGCATAAGGTACTTTTTAACATCCCTCGAGTAAGACCCTCACTATGCAAGAACGCTATGCACATAAAAGGCCCGAAGATCTGGAACTCGCTACCGGAACAGGTCAAGGATTCCCAGACAGCTTATAAATTTAGGACTCTGCTAAAAAATCATCTTATCTCACAATATTAACCAGATCAACCAAACATCTACTGACTAGTTTTATCATGTGACCACCTGGCTTTTAATTCTGCTATTCCATAAAATATTACCACCTGCACCATTCCTAGTAAATTAGATTTTGTACTAAGTATAAATAAGATTTATTAAGTCCAAATAAGATTGTAAAACAACTAACCACAATTCCATGTTTAGTTTTAAGTATAATTACTATGTACTATTCTCTTATCTAGTTTTAATTAGTTACTATGTACTAGGATTAGTTTGCCTGAAATGCCTCGGCATGATAGTGGCTATCTTTGTACTTAGCAAATCAAAATTGTAATTACACATTGTAACCTTTACAAAGAAATAAAATTATTATTATTATTATTTAGTGAAGACTTCTGTTGGGTTATGGAAGAAGGCAAGGTGGGGAGAGAGAGGAGAGGTTATCTCTACCACCATCACTACCACCCTCTATCACAATCACTACTACCCTCTACCACTATCACTACCACCCTCTACCACCATTGAATTATATCCTGTTTCTTGTGCTCTTTATCAAAAGGCTGGCACTCTGAATTTTCTTTCGCCCCATGGTGGCTTATTTAGCAGTCGCATTCAATAAGCAAGCACAAAAAACAATGGATTATTATGAAATGTTTTGGATGAACACGTGGAGTATTGCTCAGTGAACAAGTGACAAAAGCAGATTGAGTCACATATGTGTGAGCAGCCGCGTCCCGGGCGGGCAGACATGTCTAATATGGACGATTTCCAAGCGAAGGTATGAAACCCAGGGTAAAATTTCACCCCAAAAAAATGGTTGAAATCCGAATTGTACGATATCTGTACTGGACAAAATCCAGGGTTCCACTGTAGTTCTAAAAGAGTTTTGTAGTTAACCCTTTCAGGGTTTCGGCCATACTAGAACGGCTTATGCACCAGGGTTTTTGACGTACCAGTACGCCTAAATTCTAGCGCCCTCAAATCTAGTGAGAGAAAGCTGGTAGGCCTACATATGAAAGAATGGGTCTACGTGGTCAGTGTGCATGGTGTAAAAAAAATCCTGCAGCACAGTGCCTAATGAGAAAAAAAACTCTGACCGTGTTTTTTGATTAAAACAGCGACTTTGCACTGTATTTTCGTATGGTATTTATTATTGTATTCTAGTTTTCCCAGTCTCATTTTATAGAATGGAAGATATATTACAGAAATTGAGATGATTTTGACTGGTTTTACAAAGAAAACTACCTTGAAATTGCGCTCAAAGTAGCAGAAATGTTCGATTTTTACCAAAGTTCAAAAGTAAACAAATCATGCTATGCGTCCAATACACGTCAACTGGCGAGTCTAATATTCTTTCACAAGTGTGCTGATAATATTTATACCATTTCTACACCAATGCAGTAGTCTGCATAACAGTAAATCTTCTATTTTTTGTGAGAATAAAAATTCAAAGTGGAAAGCAAAAGAATGTAAGAGGGGCATGGGGACATGACTAATGAACAGAGGAAATGTTATTTTAGTGCCAGGAATGTCTTTCTTGTTTATTCTGGACCATATTCGGAAATTGGCATCTTTTGAAATTTGTGTGAAATTGGCAAAATTGCTAAATTCTGACCACCGTATTGGATAGTTGAAATCGGTAAATGGGTGGTTTCTTGTACTCATTCGATAGAAAAAAATGGAGTTCTAGCGAAATAGTTATGATTTCTGTTGACTAGTACACTGGAATTGGATGAAAATAGGGCTCAAAGTGGGCAAAATCGCCGATGCGTAAACATCATTGAGACCGCTAACTTCACAAGAGCATAATTCCGTAAGTTTTCCATCAAATTTCATACTTTTGGTGTCATTATGATTGGGAAACGATTCTCTATCTTTTCATAAGAAAAAATTTTTTTTTTTTTTTTTTTGAAATTTGGGCAACCCTGAGAACAAGTCTCTGAGAGGGCCTGTCGACCCTGAAAGGGTTAATATTTTATGTTTGCCAGAAACATGACTGTTACCCTCTAATATAGCAGTGGTTGCAGCTGCTCTGACCAGGTACATTTTGGTTTACTATATTCTGTGGTTAGTTGCTGCTTGGGGTGGTAGACTATCAGTCATTTACTATTATTTTCTGTCATGTTCATTATATACCAGTTGACCAATTGGGTCATTTGAGCTTTGTCTTAGCTGACCTTTCTTTCAAAGAACATAATTATTCCCAAGTTCTTTTCTTGTTTCTTTCGTTCTATTTGGTGATCCTCTTGAGTTCTGTATACGTGCAGTGTTTCGTTTAAGTTCTTCATTCTTTCCATACCTTAGCAGCTGGAACTTATCACCATTGAATGTCATATTGTTTTCCACTGCCCACTGGAAAACCCTGGTTTTATCCTCCTGTAATTTTTCAGTGTCTTCTACCATAGTGACTTTCATGCTTATTTTAGTGTCATCTGCAAATGATACAAAACTGTGATGGGTGTTTTTATCTATGTCTGCTATGAGGATGAGAAACAGCAGAGGTGCCTGGACAATGCCTTGGGAAGCTGAGCTTTTTACCTCACCCGTGTTGGATTTTGCTTTGGTTACTACTACTTTTTGTGTTCTTTGTATTAAGAACCTGATAATCCATCTGCCTACCTTCCCTGTAATGCCTGTGGCCCTCATTTTGTGTGCTATCACTTCATGATTGCATTTATCAAATGCCTTTGTAAAATCTGTGTAAATCACATCTGGTTTTAGTAGCCTCCCAACTCCTTTGTAATTCTGTCATAGTGGTTCAGCAGCTATGACAGGCATGATTGTCCTGCTCTAAGACCATGCTGGTTTGGGTTATGCCAGTTGTGCTGGTCCATGAAATTTGTAATCTGCCATCTCATCACTCTTGGAATTCATTACCAGTAAATACTAAAGTAACCAGGTCTGAACACCAGTTTAAGGCTCTTCTCAAAAACCACCTACTCACCCTAAACTAAATACTCAATACTCAGTATTTAACTTTATTAAAAAGTATCCAAATCTTAAAACTTCAAATCAAGATGCCCAAAGTTCATACATTATTAATCCTACTTTGTAGTATAAATACCTACCTAAAACAATACTGCCTTACAATCAGTTGTAGCATTCTTATACTGTTAACTTTCAACAACTCGCAATGTTATATTCCCATAATTTAATTTCAATATTCATTATTGAAACTATTGTAATTGGGGTAAAAGTACTGTCTGCTATAAACAAAGAAGATGTACTTGTATAACTTAAACAAACAATGATAAATTTCTTTAGTATTAGGTAGTATGTAAGACATTAAATTAAGTCTGCCCATAATGCCTAGGCATGATAGTAGCTCTCTTTTCACTGTACCCCATTATTGTAATTTCATAACCTCAATGTAACCTTGCAAAGAAATAAACTTTGTTCGTTTGTTTGAAGTGAATTTTATGTTTCACTTAATATATTGCTCTTTGTATGTGTAGATAAACTGGATTAATTGTTCAATCACAGTTTAATTAATTTTAAATTTTTACTGTACATGTATATTTTGTGTGATACTCCTACATGTACTGTAGTGTGGTGCTGTTACATGGACAACAAACCTTTGATTTAATGGACTAATAGGGAGAGAGGCATCTGGTAATGCAGATTGTCTGTTAGATCTGAATAATAAGATTGTTTTGTCATGATCAAATAAATAACAGACTATTCTCATGACAACAGACTGTTTCCTAAATCAGTTTACCCAGCAGAGTGTAACAAAAATGCACAATTCTGGAAACAGTGGACATTGTTCATCTTTATTATCCCCTTCAAATCCTAAATTCGTTAAATTGAGGATTTATTGTACTGTAAAATGTAGCACTCCAGAAGGATCAGTAATATGGACATGGCTTGATCCTAAGCATTTCAGATTATTCCACTGATACTCTGCTGTACATATATAGAAGAGTGATCAATTTTAAATCATCAGTTTATGACTGTATAAAAACCTAAAGTTTTCTTTTAATGCATCTGCAGACTGGCTTTAAACTCTTAGCTGAGTACTCAGCTTTACATTTCATGCAATATAATTACTTTATTTTTATATAGTATTGTATATTAATTAATATTTACCATAATTCAAGAAGCATTCATAATTTTTTGTATTAGTAATTTTAATTAAATTTTCAGTTATCCAAGCTAAACAATACATTTTTTCCATTATTAGATGCAGGAAAAGAGTCAAGGATTACAGCTTGAGTCAGAGAAACAACATCTTTTGGATGAGCGGGAGCAGTTGAGCCAGTTGTTAGAAAGTGCTCGGGAAAAAGTACACTCTCTTCAGGCTTCTCTAAATTTAGTTGGTGCAAATACTACTCATGTACAGGTAAAAAACTTAATCATGCTGTATATTAAACCTAGTCTCAGTATCACAAAATATGAATATTTCATATGTAAATGCCTTTTTACCATTTTGGTTGTTTCCTACTAACATGGGTTAAGTGGTAACAGATTCCAGCTGCTAAGTATGGAAAGAAGGAAGAGCTCAAATTAGCACTGGATATAATGTACAGGAGGATCTCTCATATAATGAAAGTTACATGTAAGAAACTTAGGTATGATAATGTTGGATGCTCTGTCATTTAAAGATTATAAAGTGAATGCTGCGAAGGCCAGAAAAAGAGCAGGGTGGAATATGAGAATTTTCTAAACAAGAGAAGTGATTCCATTGGTGATACTATTCAAATAACTTATGCGTCATGTCTGGAAAATTGTTCATGGTTCTGTTCAGAGGCAGAGCTGGAAGATGTACAGAAATTTTTGTTTACTACCCACAGAGCCAGTACAGTATACGTATACACTACTAAGAATGCCTCAGAATGCTTAAAATGCATTTCCTAGAGCAAAAAAAAAAAAGATTAAGATACCTAGTACAGACTGACCATCACTAATCCAGCATCATCAGGACTTGTAGGGTGCTGGATTAGTGATTTTTGTTGGATTACAGAGTGGTTAGGTTAGAATACACTTAACCCAGTGGTGATATTTATGCATCAGCGATTTCACCCACTTTAGGCCCTATTTTTGGCCCATTCCATTGTTCCAGTCTACCAAACTCATAGCTGTTTCGCTAGTATTTCTTCTATTCTGTCAATTGAAAACAAGAAACCGCCCATTTACGTATTTCAACTACCGAATAAAGTGGTCAGGAATCGGTAATTTGGCCAATTTCACCCAAATTTCAAGAAATGCCAGTTTCAAACTAGGGTCCAGAATAAGCAGTGCAAACATTCCTGGCACTAAAATAATATTTTCTGTTCATTAGTCACATCACCAGGCCCCTCTTATATTACACTTGCTTTCTATTTTTAATTTTTATTCACACAAAAAATAGAAGATTTACTGTTATGCAGACTACTGAATTATTGTAATAATTATTGTATTAATTTCTGTAACATATCTTCCATTCTATCAAATGAGACCAAAAAAGCAAGAATACAACCATACAAACTATATGAAAATACATCGCAAAAGTCGCTGTTTACATCAAAAGCACAGTTGCCATTTTTTCTCATTATGCACTGCGGGCTTCAGGATTTTTTTATATAGTGCACATTTACCACACAGACCTATTCTCTCATGTGTAGACTGAAATTTACTGGTCACAGCTCATCTGAATGAGCTGAGCTCATGGCGACCGACAGTGGCTTCAAAGCCACTGTGTGTGTATGTGGTGTATGTGGGTTACACAATGAGAAGCATTTCTTTTATTTGTTAGAACCATGGCTAGGGCTAAAAGTGAGCAGGATATAACAATGAATGGAGAAAAAGAAATTGGAATGACTCATGCAGCAAGTAGCGCCACCAAACAGTAGCGACTGGTTGGTGAGGCAACGCTGGAAATTTACAATTATGCTAGCCAAAATTAGTGCCGGATTACTGATGGAACCTGATTACTAATTGCCGGATTAGTGATGGCCTACCTGTAATACATACATGGAAAATACTTGAAGGCCTAGTCCCAAATCAACATACTTGAGTGAAGGATTTGGGAGAAAGTTTAAAATAGACCAAGTGAAAAGCAGAGGCTCCAATGAAGGTTGTGTCAATATTCACAGGCCAAGGCTCTTCAGCCTACTACTGTCAGATATCAGAAATAGTGCTGGAGCAAATGCTGAAGTCTTCAAGGGGAAACTGGACCACAGCCTCTGCAAAAAGTACCAGATCAACTAGGCTGTGATGGTTATGTAGGCCAGTGGGCTGTCGACAGCCTAACCCTTGAACTGTCTAAACGCTGGTCTATGTTTTCACTGATAGCGCTCCGAATATTTTGGAAAGAAGAAAAAAAAATTTTTTTTTAAAGGAAGAGGGCAAATTTCTCTGTGTAATAAGACCAAAAAAAAAAAAAAATTTAGGGTCAGTACTTACCGAGATATAAGTAAGTAAGGCCGCAAAGTTGGTGCTGGACACTCACTTGACAGCAACACGGAGTCCTGCTGCTTGCAGAAATGTTGCTGATATACTTTATCATATTTTTTTTTAATTTATGTATACAGTGGACCCCCGCATACCGTTGGCATCACATAACGTTAAATCTGCATACCGATACATTTTATCGTTAAGATTTTGCCTCGCATACCGCTAAAAAACCCGCTCAACGCTATTCGTCCGAGACGCGTCTAATGTGCGGCCTGAGCCAGCCTCACATGTTCCGCGGGTGACATTGTTTACCAGCCAGCCTCCGCGGTAACATCCAAGCATACAATCGGAACATTTCATATTATTACAGTGGACCCCCGGTATTCGATATTAATCCGTTCCTGAGAGCTCATCGAATACTGATAATATCGAAAACCAAATCAATTTTCCTCATAAGAAATAATGAAAATCAAATTAATCCGTGCAAGACACTCAAAAGTATAAAAAAAAAAAAATTACTACATGAAATATTAGTTTAATGCAATAGAATAATTACAATAACAATAAAATAATTGACACTTACCTTTAATGAAGATCTGTTGATGATTGATGGGATGAAAGGAGGGGAGAGGTGTTAGTGTTTAGAAGGGGAATCCCCTTCCATTAGGACTTGAGGTAGCAAGTCCTTTTCCAGGATTACTTCCCTTCTTCTTTTAATGCCACTAGGACCAGCTTGAGAGTCACTGGACCTCTGTCGCAAAACAAATCTGTCCATAGAGCTCTGTACCTCCCGTTCCTTTGCGATTTGTCTAAAATGGGCCACAACATTGTCATTGTAATAGCTGTGTTAGGGTGATTTTCATCCATAAAGGTTTACACTTCAACCCACTGTGCACACATTTCCTTAATTTTTGAAGTAGGCACAATGTATTCCACAACTGGTATAGGCTTCTCAGGGTTAGCCCCAAACCCTTCAAAATCTTTCTTAATTTCCATACTAATTCTCACCCTTTTTACCACAGGGTTGGCACTAGAAGCTTTCTTGGGGCCCATGGTGACTTACTTTGCAGAAACAAACACCAAACACAGTGATAATATGGATAATATGGAATGTACCGAATGTATCCTTAGATGCGCGCACACTGGCTGGCTTGTAAACACTGGCACACAAGGGGCAGTTCAGGCCACATGTGGACAGGTCTCGTACGAATCTTATCGAATACCGAGGAAAATTTTTGCGATATAATGCATCAAATACCAGATTTATTGAATACCGATGCCATCGAATCCCGGGGGTCCACTGTACAGCGTTTTTGGTGATTTTATCTGCAAAATAAGTGACCATGGGCCCCAAGAAAGCTTCTAGTGCCAACCCTACAGGAGTAAGGGTGAGAATAACTATAGAGATGAAGAAAGAGATCATTGCTAAGTATGAAAGTGGAGTACACGTCTCCGAGCTGGCCAGGCTGTATAGTAAACCCCAATCAACCATCGATACTATTGTGTCCAAGAAAACGGCAATCAAGGAAGCTGTTCTTGCCAAAGATTCAACTGTGTTTTCGAAACAGAGATCGCAAGTGATAGAAGATGTTGAGAGACTCTTATTGGTGTGGATAAACGAAAAACAGATAGCAGGAGATAGCATCTCTCAAGTGATCATAAGTGAAAAGGCTAGGAAGTTGCATCAGGATTTAATTAAAAAAATGCCTGCAACTAGTGATGATGTGAGTGAATTTAAGGCCAGAAAAGGTTGGTTTGAGAGATTTAAGAAGCATAGTGGCATACATAGTGTGATAAGGCATGGTGAGGCTGCCAGTTCGGACCACAAAGCGGCTGAAAAATATGTGCATGAATTCAAGGAGTACATAGAGGCTGAAGGACTGAAACCTGAACAAGTGTTCAATTGTGACGAAACAGGCCTCTTTTGGAAGAAAATGCCAAAGAGGACCTACATTACACAGTAGGAAAAGGCACTGCCAGGACACAAGCCTATGAAAGACAGGCTGATGCTCATGTTCTGTGCTAATGCTAGTGGGGATTTCAAAGTGAAGCTGTTACTAGTGTACCATTCTGAAAATCCCAGTGTGTTCAGGAAAAACAATGTTATGAAGAGTAAAGTGCGTGTGTTTTTGGAAATCTAATAGTATGGCATGGGTCACGAGGGAAATTTTCGTCGAGTGGTTCAGTGAAGTGTTTGGCCCTAGTGTGAAGAATTACCTCCTGGAAAAGAAATTGGATCTCAAGTGCCTCCTAGTAATGGACAATGCACCTGCTCATCCTCCAAACTTGGATGACCTAATTTTGGAGGAGTTTGGGTTCATCACAGTAAAGTTCTTGCCCCCAAATACCACTCCTCTCCTCCAGCCCATAGACCAGCAGGTCATTGCAAACTTTAAAAAACTCTACACCAAAGCAATGTTTCAAAGGTGCTTGAATGTGACCTCAGACACTCACTTGACCCTAAGAGATTTTTGGAAAGAACACTTCAGCATCCTCCATTGCATAACCCTTATAGGTACAGCTTGGGAGGGAGTGACTACCAGGACTTTGAACTCTGCTTGGAGAAAATTGTGGCCAGATTGTGTCAACAAGAGGGATTTTGAAGGGTTTGGGGCTGACCCTGATGAGCCTATGTCTGTTGTTAAATCTATTGTGGCACTGGGGAGTTCCATGGGGTTGGATGTGAGTTTGGAGGCTGTGGAAGACCACAACGAAGAGCTCACCACTGAGGAGCTGCAAGAGCTTCAGCAGGAAGAGCAACAGATCGCAGCTCAGAATCTTGCTGCAGAGGAGGAAGAGAGATGGATGAAGGTGCCTTCTTCAGAAATTAAGGAGATTTTTGAAATGTGGGGTAAGATGGAAAGATTTATGGAGAAACATCACCCTGACAAGGCTGTTGCAAGCCATGTTGGCAACATGTACAGTGACAAAGTCTTGGCCCATTTTAGGGAAGTGTTAAAGAGATGACAGAAAGAGCTCTCTGGACAGTTATTTTGCGAGACAGGGCTCCAGTGACACTCTCAAGCTGATCCTAGTGGCATTAAGAAACAGAGAAGAGAAGTAACCCCAGAAAAGCACTTGGTACCTGAGGTGTTGATAGAAGGGGATTCCCCTTCCAAACAGTAATTCAATGTCTCTCCTCCTCCAGTCTGCCATACACTAAGAAGAATTGCCAATAAAGGTAAGTGTTATGCTGTTAATGTTTCATTCATCATGTCCCATTGTATTGTTTATGTACTACATCTATATTTCATGTAAAAAGTTTTTTTGTTTTAATACTTCTGGGTGTCAGGAACGAATTAATTGTATTTACATTATTTCTTATGGGGAAAATTGATTTGAAAATCGCAGATTTCGATAATAGTAGCACCTCCAGGAATGGATTAAATACGGTAAACGAGGGACCACTTTATCTTCTATTTTTTTGTATGAATAAAAATTACAAATTATTTATATTGTAATAATAATAATAATAATAATAATAATAATAATAATAATAATAATATGTTTAATAATAATAATAATAATACAATAGTATATGAGGATAGTGAGGCTCAGGTTAGGGTGTGTAGAAGAGAGGGAGACTACTTCCCGGTAAAAGTAGGTCTTAGACAGGGATGTGTAATGTCACCATGGTTGTTTAATATATTTATAGATGGGGTTGTAAAGGAAGTAAATGCTAGGGTGTTTGGGAGAGGGGTGGGATTAAATTATGGGGAATCAAATTCAAAATGGGAATTGACACAGTTACTTTTTGCTGATAATACTGTGCTTATGGGAGATTCTAAAGAAAAATTGCAAAGGTTAGTGGATGAGTTTGGGAATGTGTGTAAAGGTAGAAAGTTGAAAGTGAACATAGAAAAGAGTAAGGTGATGAGGGTGTCAAATGATTTAGATAAAGAAAAATTGGATATCAAATTGGGGAGGAGGAGTATGGAAGAAGTGAATGTTTTCAGATACTTGGGAGTTGACGTGTCGGCGGATGGATTTATGAAGGATGAGGTTAATCATAGAATTGATGAGGGAAAAAAGGTAAGTGGTGCGTTGAGGTATATGTGGAGTCAAAAAACGTTATCTATGGAGGCAAAGAAGGGAATGTATGAAAGTATAGTAGTACCAACACTCTTATATGGGTGTGAAGCTTGGGTGGTAAATGCAGCAGCGAGGAGACGGTTGGAGACAGTGGAGATGTCCTGTTTAAGGGCAATGTGTGGTGTAAATATTATGCAGAAAATTCGGAGTGTGGAAATTAGGAGAAGGTGTGGAGTTAATAAAAGTATTAGTCAGAGGGCAGAAGAGGGGTTGTTGAGGTGGTTTGGTCATTTAGAGAGAATGGATCAAAGTAGAATGACATGGAAAGCATATAAATCTATAGGGGAAGGAAGGCGGGGTAGGGGTCGTCCTCGAAAGGGTTGGAGAGAGGGGGTAAAGGAGGTTTTGTGGGTAAGGGGCTTGGACTTCCAGCAAGCGTGCGTGAGCATGTTAGATAGGAGTGAATGGAGACGAATGGTACTTGGGACCTGACGATCTGTTGGAGTGTGAGCAGGGTAATATTTAGTGAAGGGATTCAGGGAAACCTGTTATTTTCATATAGTCGGACTTGAGTCCTGGAAATGGTAAGTACAATGCCTGCACTTTAAAGGAGGGGTTTGGGATATTGGCAGTTTGGAGGGATATGTTGTGTATCTTTATATGTGTATGCTTCTAGACTGTTGTATTCTGAGCACCTCTGCAAAAACAGTGATAATGTGCGAGTGTGGTGAAAGTGTTGAATGATGATGAAAGTATTTTCTTTTTGGGGATTTTCTTTCTTTTTTGGGTCACCCTGCCTCGGTGGGAGACGGCCGACTTGTTGAAAAAAAAAAAAAAAAAAATAATAATAATACATGTAATAATAATAATGTACTATATAATAATAATTATCATAATAGAGAGCTTCATAAGGCTGTCACTAGATGGCATTGTTTACTACAACAAAGAGGGAGCAGTTGTGGTCACCTCCAACTGTTATATGACATATTTTATTCATTTAGTGTATATATCAGGTTTCTATGTTGTTTATATTGTTTAATTATGTCATATTAGATGAACTGCGATAAATAAATAAGCCATATAGACAATATGTATTAGCAAAATTATTCAAAAAGTATTTTGTCCCATCTCCAGACAAACTCTTGTCTGCCGATGTTATGACTACATATTTATTAATTTTATTCATTTTAAAGTATATATCAGGTTTTTATGTTATTTATATTGTTTATTATGTCATATTAGATGAATTGTGATAGATAAATAGCCGTAGAGTTGATATTAGGGAAATTATTGAAGTACAGAATTCTACTAGAATGGATTAATTGCATTTCAATTAATTTAAATGAGGAAAATGACTCTGCAGATGAGCAAATCCAGTTGCAATTTAACCTTTGGACTGTTTCAGGCCCCTCTCTGAAACTGTCATTCTATGTTGCCAAATATTCGAAAAAAAAAATTATTTTTTCTTATGAAAATGTTAGGAATATTTTTGTGAGTGTTTTAAGCCTAAAAAAAAATTTTGCCATCAGTACTTACCGAGATATAGAGCCGCAAAGTTTGCAGAAAGTGACGTGCGTACGGCAACAGCGGCGACTGCCGCCCACCCGGTATTCTTTTATTTACTCTAATTCAAAGGTTTCTTGCATTTTTCAATATTTTTCTGTTCCAGGTAACTTATGTGGCCTGTGAGACCAATGTAAGGTGCATTGTTCAAATATACACTCATTGTTTACAACACAATAACAGAACAAACTTTATCACTATTAGTTTGTGTATACACTTTGTTTACACAAACAAACAATACAAAACAATGTTTATTACTATTGTTCCATAATATATATACATATGTACAGTCACTAAACACGTTCCTAGAACTGCTGCAGCTTGTGGAACTCTTTGAAACATGGGTATATGCAGAGGGGCACTTCACACTCCTCACACATAAAACGAGTGTCTCTGCGTGTTTGTGGGCGTTTTGTGGTATGCATACATACATAACACCTCTTCTGAGCATTTTTCTTGGCAGTAGTAGGAGGCAGTTGTATGGGGTAGTGATCACCAGGCCTGAAACGAGATGACGTGTGTGGGCGCTGGTCTATTGCAGGAGTTGCTCCTTGGTACTTTGCAATTATTTGTCTGATTACTGACAGGCAAAATTCACCATATTTTGGTGTTTTGTTGGTCTTCAACTTGTATATGTTATAAGCATTTAGCATAGAGATATCAACAAGATGGAAAAAAAGTTTTATATACCACTTATAACTCTTGCGTACACAGTCTGCAAACCCAATCTGCATGTCACATTTGTCCACTAAGCGCATATTGAGGTTGTAGTCCATGACAGCTGCAGGCTTTAGAATGGGTTCATTGGTCTCTCTGTTGTCCCTGCCACTGGGTACCATTTCGTTTCTGTGAACTGATGTCAACAATGTGACATCACGTTTGTCATGCCACCGAAATGCCATGATGTCATTGGCAGCAAAGGCTTGCACCTCACCTCTGCGAGTGCCAGCGTCGAACCTTGGCATATGTTTACGATTACCACGCACTGTGCCACACACGTCTGTCAAGTTCACTCGCAAGAAATCACTGAGTAAGGGGCTTGTGTACCAGTTATCAGTAAATAACATATGCCCCTTACCAAGATATGGTTCCATCATTGTTCGAACCACATCACCAGAGATACCCAATAACTTCATGGTATCTCTCAAAGTATTACTGCCAGTGTACACAATGATATCCAAAACTAGACCACTTCTGCAATCACACAGTACAAATAGCTTTATACCAAAGCGTTTCCTCTTGCTTGGTATATATTGCTTGAATGAGAGTCTTCCTTTGAATAAAATCAAGGACTCATCAATAACAAGCTTCCTGAAGGGATAAAAATACATGCAGCACTTTTGTTTCAGGTACATAAACACATTTCTGATCTTATATAACCTGTCGCTTCTGTCAGGCCTGGTTTTGTCTGAAAAGTGTAACATACGTAACAGTATCAGGAAACGATTGACACCTATAATGTCACTAAAACCTGGAGTTGAAATCAGGCGTTCTGTTGCCCAGTATGTGGTGACAGTGTGCTTATACACATGTGGCATAAGCATTATTGTGGCAAAAAACAGGTACATCTCTGCCACAGTTGTCTCCTTCCACTTGTGTAGCCGTGATTTTGGTGAGAGAATTGTATTTGCCATGGTGTAATCACAGTATGTGTTTGTTTCCCTGACAATGATGTCCATCAGGGGTTCATCGAAGAATAACTCAAAGCAGTCCAGTTCACTGGCATTGTTCCCAAGTGGACAAGATGGCTTTATTCCACTTTGTGTTTCATCAAAGTCATGGGGACTGGGAACAAACTCGTCACCGTCCTGCCAATCCCAGATGCGGTCTGCTGGTGGGGTCTGGATATTGTACCGTGGTTGTGGTTGCGCAGGTTGTGGTGGTGCAGGTTGTGGGAGTGTGGGGTAGGGTGAGGCTGGTTGTTGTGCAGAGTCAGCAGCGTGGGTAGTAGCGTGGCCCGCTGATGGTGCCACATGGGCCGTGCCACCCTCACTATCACCACCACTGCCTGCTCCATCACTCACATCATTCATACCCATCGTTACAATATCGTCATCCTCACTATCAGGTCGTGGTGTAGGGCCACGGGATGTGCTCCCAGAGTTTCTCCTTCCCCTTGGAACAACATATGAAACACTACCAGACCGCATGCTACGTCATACATACTACCGCTTCACTGGGGAATATTCACTCTCACTGTCACTAGAACTGCTTTCAATGACCTTGAAATCACTATCACTATCACTATTACTATCACTGCTAACATCTGGGTGTTGTACACGACCAAATAGTTTCCTCTTTCATCCTGGTACAGGCGAACGTGAACGTGAACAAGCCGGCCCAGCACCAGAGGTGGAAGGTTGTGGGTCATCTGGGTTTTCATCACTAATTACGTTATCCTGGGCACTTTTTCCGGTAACACTCACTTCAAAACCCTGGAATTCACTGTCACTGACATTTTCATCGCTGTTAGAGCTATCACTTGGGAACAAAAGACCTCCAATCCGCCGAGGAGTGAGGAACTTCTTACCGAGAGGCATGGTGAAAATGGACTAACAACATGGCGTTCCCACAATGCACCGCTGGGTCCCAGATTTTTTTCACAGGGTGCACACCGACCACTGAGACCCATTCTCTCTCATGTAGGCCTACCAGGCCTTTCGCGCTTGATTTGAAGCCGCTAGAATTTGTGCGTATAAATACGTCAGAAACATTGGCTCGTAAGACGTATTTATACGTCGGAAACAGTCAAAGGGTTAATGCTGATGGTGCAGTCACTCATCATTCAATATTGCTGATCATCCACTGCTCCCAGTGAACCTTTACATATGTTTTTTGTTCTCACTGTTACATCCATCTATCTGTCTAGCTCTGTCTCTGTTTATCTGTCTCTGCTAACTGTGTCTCTGTCTGCCTGTCTCTTTGTCTCATAGAGAGAGCCATTATGAATCAACAGGTATTACACACATTACAGACATCTGATTCCTGAACAAGTGGAAATGCGTACTACTTGCAAGTCATGCTTATGCCTTATGTTTATAAGCACAGTATTTGAAAATGAAAATGTTTATTTCCTTGCAAAGCTTACATTGTGTGGTTTACATATTATTAAATATTAATTAAATAAGGCCACTAGTATGCCTAGGCATATAGCACTTTGGCTTTTTTAGGATAACTGTAGATATGTGTACCTGTGAGACAGAGATAGAGACAGCCAAAGTCAGCCAGCCAGCCAGCCGAACACGTATTACACATGTTCCAAAATCGTTTCTCTTAGGGCATAGGTTCTAGGACATTCTGGCAGGATGAAACTGCCAGTGGTATCAAAATTGAAAAGATATGGCACAAGTGTTGCACATGGGTTGTTATTGAGGTTTTTGATATTTCCTCAACCACTTGTGGCCACATCCATCTCAAAGCCACTAAACTCGGTTTCAGCATCACTCCTCTTAACACTTTCAGGGTCCAAAGGCCAAATTTCAAAGTGCACACCAGTGTCCAAGAATTTTCAAAAAATAATTTTGTTATTTTTTCTTATGAAATGGTAGAGAATCTTTTTGAAGGTAATAAAACTAAAATGCCGGGAGCAATGGGCTAGTAACCCCTTCTCCTGTAGACATTTACTAAAAAAGAGAAGAAGAAAAACTTTATAAAACTGGGATGCTTGAATGTGCGTGGATGTAGTGTGGATGACAAGAAACAGATGATTGCTGATGTTATGAATGAAAAGAAGTTGGATGTCCTGGCCCTAAGCGAAACAAAGCTGAAGGGGGTAGGGGAGTTTCGGTGGGGGGAAGTAAATGGGATTAAATCTGGAGTATCTGAGAGAGTTAGAGTAAAGGAAGGGGTAGCAGTAATGTTGAAGGATCAGTTATGGAAGGAGAAAAGAGAATATGAATGTGTAAATTCAAGAATTATGTGGATTAAAGTAAAGGTTGGATGTGAAAAGTGGGTCATAATAAGCTTGTATGCACCTGGAGAAGAGAGGAATGTAGAGGAGAGAGAGAGATTTTGGGAGATGTTAAGTGAATGTATAGGAGCCTTTGAACCAAGTGAGAGAGTAATTGTGGTAGGGGATCTGAATGCTAAAGTAGGAGAAACTTTTAGAGAGGGTGTGGTAGGTAAGTTTGGGGTGCCAGGTGTAAATGATAATGGGAGCCCTTTGATTGAACTTTGTATAGAAAGGGGTTTAGTTATAGGTAATACATATTTTAAGAAAAAGAGGATAAATAAGTATACAAGATATGATGTAGGGTGAAATGACAGTAGTTTGTTGGATTATGTATTGGTAGATAAAAGACTGTTGAGTAGACTTCAGGATGTACATGTTTATAGAGGGGCCACAGATATGTCAGATCACTTTCTAGTTGTAGCTACACTGAGAGTAAAAGGTAGATGGGATACAAGGAGAATAGAAGCATCAGGGAAGAGAGAGGTGAAGGTTTATAAACTAAAAGAGGAGGCAGTTAGGGTAAGATATAAACAGCTATTGGAGGATAGATGGGCTAATGAGAGCATAGGCAATGGGGTCGAAGAGGTATGGGGTAGGTTTAAAAATGTAGTGTTAGAGTGTTCAGCAGAAGTTTGTGGTTACAGGAAAGTGGGTGCGGGAGGGAAGAGGAGCGATTGGTGGAATGATGATGTAAAGAGAGTAGTAAGGGAGAAAAAGTTAGCATATGAGAAGTTTTTACAAAGTAGAAGTGATGCAAGGAGGGAAGAGTATATGGAGAAAAAGAGAGAGGTTAAGAGAGTGGTGAAGCAATGTAAAAAGAGAGCAAATGAGAGAGTGGGTGAGATGTTATCAACAAATTTTGTTGAAAATAAGAAAAAGTTTTGGAGTGAGATTAACAAGTTAAGGAAGCCTAGAGAACAAATGGATTTGTCCGTTAAAAATAGGAGAGGAGAGTTATTAAATGGAGAGTTAGAGGTATTGGGAAGATGGAGGGAATATTTTGAGGAATTGTTAAATGTTGATGAAGATAGGGAAGCTGTGATTTCGTGTATAGGGCAAGGAGGAATAACATCTTGTAGGAGTGAGGAAGAGCCAGTTGTGAGTGTGGGGGAAGTTCGTGAGGCAGTAGGTAAAATGAAAGGGGGTAAGGCAGCCGGGATTGATGGGATAAAGATAGAAATGTTAAAAGCAGGTGGGGATATAGTTTTGGAGTGGTTGGTGCAATTATTTAATAAATGCATGGAAGAGGGTAATGTACCCAGGGATTGGCAGAGAGCATGCATAGTCCTTTGTATAAAGGCAAAGGGGACAAAAGAGAGTGCAAAAATTATAGGGGGATAAGTCTGTTGAATATACCTGGTAAAGTGTATGGTAGAGTTATTATTGAAAGAATTAAGAGTAAGACGGAGAATAGGATAGCAGATGAACAAGGAGGCTTTAGGAAAGGTAGGGTGTGTGTGGACCAGGTGTTTACAGTGAAACATGTAAGTGAACAGTATTTAGATAAGGCTAAAGAGGTCTTTGTGGCATTTATGGATTTGGAAAAGGCGTATGACAGGGTGGATAGGGGGGCAATGTGGCAGATGTTGCAAGTGTATGGTGTAGGAGGTAGGCTACTGAAAGCAGTGAAGAGTTTTTACGAGGATAGTGAGGCTCAAGTTAGAGTATGTAGGAAAGAGGGAAATTATTTCCCAGTAAAAGTAGGCCTTAGACAAGGATGTGTGATGTCACCGTGGTTGTTTAATATATTTATAGATGGGGTTGTAAGAGAAGTAAATGCGAGGGTCTTGGCAAGAGGCGTGGAGTTAAAAGATAAAGAATCAAACATAAAGTGGGAGTTGCCACAGTTGCTCTTTGCTGATGACACTGTGCTCTTGGGAGATTCTGAAGAGAAGTTGCAGAGATTGGTGGATGAATTTGGTAGGGTGTGCAAAAGAAGAAAATTAAAAGTGAATACAGAAAAGAGTAAGGTTATGAGGATAACAAGAAGATTAGGTGATGAAATATTGGATATCAGATTGGAGGGAGAGAGTATGGAGGAAGTGAATGTATTCAGATATTTGGGAGTTGACGTGTCAGCGGATGGGTCTATGAAAGATGAGGTGAATCATAGAATTGATGAGGGGAAAAGGGTGAGTGGTGCACTTAGGAGTCTGTGGAGACAAAGAACTTTGTCCTTGGAGGCAAAGAGGGGAATGTATGAGAGTATAGTTTTACCAACGCTCTTATATGGGTGTGAAGCATGGGTGATGAATGTTGCAGCGAGGAGAAGGCTGGAGGCAGTGGAGATGTCATGTCTGAGGGCAATGTGTGGTGTGAATATAATGCAGAGAATTCGTAGTTTGGAAGTTAGGAGGAGGTGCTGGATTACCAAAACTGTTGTCCAGAGGGCTGAGGAAGGGTTGTTGAGGTGGTTTGGACATGTAGAGAGAATGGAGCGAAACAGAGAGACTTTATGAGTGTATCAGTCTGTAGTGGAAGGAAGGCGGGGTAGGGGTCAGCCTAGGAAAGGTTGGAGGGAGGGGGTAAATTAGGTTTTGTGTGTGAGGGGCTTGGACTTCCAGCAGGCATATGTGAGCGTGTTTGATAGGAGTGAATGGAGACAAATGGTTTTTAATACTTGACGTGCTGTTGGAATGTGAGCAAAGTAACATTTATGAAGGGGTTCAGGGAAACCGGCAGGCCGGACTTGAGTCCTGGAGATGGGAAGTACAGTGCCTGCACTCTGAAGGATGGGTGTTAATGTTGCAGTTTAAAAACTGTAGTGTAAAGCAACCTTCTGGGAAGACAGTGATGGAATGAATGATGGTGAAAGTTTTTCTTTTTCGGGCCACCCTGCCTTGGTGGGAATCGGCCAGTGTGATAATAATAAAAATAATAATAATAAAACAAAAAGTACGAAATTTGATGGAAAATTGACGAAATTATGCTCTCGCAAATTTTGATGTGTCAGCGATATTTATGCATTGGCGATTTTGCCGACTTTGACTCTCATTTTAGGCCAATTATATTACTCCAGTCGACCAAATTCTTAGCTATTTCACTTGTATTACTTCTATTCTATCGATTGAGCACAAGAAATTGCCAAATCAACTGTTTCAATTACAAAATAAAGTGATCGGAAATTGGTAATTTGGCCAATTTAACGCAAAGTTCAGAATATTTTAATTTCAAAATAAGGTCTAGAATAAACAATGCAGGCATTCCTGGAACTAAACTAACATTTCCTCTGTTCATTAGTTACATTTTCAGGCTTTACAAATGAATTCCATTTTTATTTTTTATTCACATAATGAATTTTTATTCAAACAAAAAAATAGAAGGTTTACTGTTATGCAATACTGTAATAATTGTATAAATAATATCACCACATTTGTGAACGTATATTAGACCCACCAGCTGGCATGTATTAGACATGTGGGATCGTTTGTTTATTCTTGAACATTGGCAAAAATTTAACATTTCTATTTTGAGCTCAATTTCAACCCATTTCCATTATTAAAACCAATCAAAATCATCTCTATTTCTGTAATGTATCTTCCATTCTGTCAAATGAGACCAAGAAATCACAAACACAACTATAAAAAACATACGAAAAAACACTGCAAAGTCGCTGTTTTAATCGAAAATTACGGTCTCAGATTTTTTTTTCTCTCGTTTTGCACTGTGTGCTGCAGGATTTGTTTTATGTGGTGCACACATACCACATAGATGTATTCTCTCATATCTAGGCCGAAATTTACTGCTCACAGCTTATCAGAGTGAGCTGAGCTCATGGCATAGATCTACGGTTTGGACCCTCAACGTATAGCTGTAGATCTACGGCACGGACCCTCAAAGGGTTAAAAGGAGAGTGTTACTATGACAATAAGGGAACACTCAACATTCGGGTCGCAGACTATTCAACATCTTACCAGAAGATATCAGAAACACGGCTGAAACAAGTGTAAAAGCCTTCAAGAGGAAACTGGACAAGTAAGAACATAAGAACATAAGAAAGAAGGAACACTGCAGCAGGCCTACTGGCCCATGCGAGGCAGATCCAATTCACCCACTGGCTTAAGGCAATGCCTTCAGGTAGTCAGGTCAGGTCACATTTACTAAGGAAGGAGCATGGCATCTGACCTAGTAGCACAAGCTAGTCAGGTCCAACTCACACCCACCCACTTACATATTTTTTTATTTTTAACAAGTAGGCCGTCTCCCATCGAGGCAGGGTGACCCAAAAAGAAAGAAAATCCCCAGAAAGAAAATACTTTTATCACTCAACACTTTCACCTCACTCACACATAATCACTGCTTTTGCAGAGGTGCTCAGAATACAACAGTTTAGAAGCATATATGTATAAAGATACAACATATCCCTCCAAACTGCCAATATCCCAAACCCCTCCTTTAAAGTGCAGGCATTGTACTTCCCATTTCCAGGACTCAAGTCCAGCTATATAAAAATCACCAGTTCCCCTGAATTCCTTCACTAAATATTATCCTGCTCACACTCCAACAGCTTGTCAAGTCCCAAATACCATCCGTCTCCATTCACTCCTATCAGACATGCTTGCGCACGCTTGCTGGAAGTCCAATCCCCTCGCCCACAAAACCTCCTTTACCCCTTCCCTCCAACCCTTTCGAGGATGACCCCTACCCCGCCTTCCTTCCCTTACAGATTTATACGCTCTCCATGTCATTCTACTTTGATCCATTCTCTCGAAATGACCAAACCACCTCAACAACCCCTTTTCGGCCCTCTGACTAATACTTTTATTAGGGGTCGGCCTAGGAAGGGTTGGAGGGAGGGGGTAAAGGAGGTTTTGTGTGCGAGGGGCTTGGACTTCCAGCAGGCATGCGTGAGCGTGTTTGATAGGAGTGAATGGAGACAAATGGTTTTTAATACTTGACGTGCTGTTGGAGTGTGAGCAAAGTAACATTTATGAAGGGATTCAGGGAAACCGGCAGGCCGGACTTGAGTCCTGGAGATGGGAAGTACAGTGCCTGCACTCTGAAGGAGGGGTGTTAATGTTGCAGTTTAAAAACTGTAGTGTAAAGCACCCTTCTGGCAAGACAGTGATGGAGTGAATGATGGTGAAAGTTTTTCTTTTTCGGGCCACCCTGCCTTGGTGGGAATCGGCCGGTGTGATAATAAAAAAAATAAAAAAATATTGCCCTTAGACAGGGCATCTCCACTGCCTCCAATTGTCTCCTCGCTGTAGCATTTACAACCCAAGCTTCACACCCATATAAGAGTGTTGGTACCACTATACTTTCATACATTCCCTTCTTTGCCTCCATAGACAATGTTTTTTTTTGTCTCCAGACATACCTCAATGCACCACTCACCTTTTTTCCCTCATCAATTCTATGATTAACCTCATTCCTCATAAATCCATCCGCTGACACGTGATCTCCCAAATATCTGAAAACATTCACTTCTTCCATACTCCTCCTCCTCTCCAATCTGATATCCAATTTTTCTTTATCTAAATCATTTGATACCCTCATCACCTTACTCTTTTCTATGTTCATTTTCAATTTTCTACCTTTACACACTCCCGAACTCATCCACTAACCTTTGCAATTTTTCTTTAGAATCTCCCATGAGCACAGTACCATTAGCAAAAAGTAACTGTCAATTTCCATTTTGTATTTGATTCCCCATAATTTAATCCTACCCCTCTCCCAAACACCCTAGCATTTACTTCTTTTACAACTCCATCTATAAATATGTTAACCCTTTCAGGGTCGACAGGCCCTCTCCCAGACTTGTTCTCAGGGTCGACAAATTTAAAAAAAAAAAAAAAAAAAATTTCTTATGATAATGACATAATGACACCAAAAGTATGAAATTTGATGGAAAACTTACGGAATTATGCTCTCGTGAAGTTAGCGGTCTCGACGATGTTTACATATCGGCGATTTTGCCCACTTTGAACCTTATTTTCGGCCAATTCCAGTGTACTAGCTGACAAAACTATTTTGCTATAACTCCATTTTTTTTTTATATCGAATGAGTACAAGAAACCACCCATTTACCGATTTCAACTATCCAATAAAGTGGTCAGAATTTAGCAATTTTGCCTATTTCACACAAATTTCAAAAGATGCCAATTTCCAAATAGGGTCCACAATAAACAAGAAAGACATCCCTGGCACTAAAATAACATTTCCTCTGTTCATTAGTCATGTCCCCATGCTCCTCTTACATTCTTTTGCTTTCCACTTTGAATTTTTATTCTCACAAAAAAAAAGAAGATTTACTGTTATGCAGACTACTGCATAAGTGTTGAAATGGTATAAATAATATCAGCGCACTTGTGAAAGAATATTATACTCACCAGTTGACGTGTATTGGATAGGTAGCATGATTTGTTTACTTTTGAACTTTGGCAAAAATCAAAGATTTCTACTACTTCGAGCTCAATTTCAAGGTACTTTTCATTGTAAAACCAATCAAAATCATCTCAATTTCTGTAATATGTCTTCCATTCTATAAAATGAGACTAGGAAAACTAGAATACCATCATAAATACCATACGAAAATACAGTGCAAAGTCGCTGTTTTAAACCAAAAACACTGTCAAGTTTTTTTTTTCTCATTACGCACTGTGTGCTGCAGGATTTTTTTTATACTGCGCACACTGACCACAGACCCATTCTTTCATATGTAGGCCTACCAGCTTTCTCTCACTAGATTTGAGGGCGCTAAAATTTAGGCGTACTAGTATGTCAAAAACCCTGGTGCGTAAGCCGTACTAGTACGTCAGAAACCCTGAAAGGGTTAAACAACCATGGTGGCATTACACATCCCTGTCTAAGACCTACTTTTACCAGGAAGTATTCTCCCTCTGTTCTACACACCCTAACCTGAGCCTCACTATCCTCATAAAAACTCTTTACAGCATTTAGTAACTTACCACCTATTCCATATACAGTGGACCCCTGCATACCGGATGCCTTGCATAACGGACAATCCGCATACCGGACGCTTTGATCGCTAAAATTTTGCCCCGCATACCGCCCAAAAACCCGCTCAGCGCCCTTCGTCCGAGACGCGTCCAATGTGCGGCCTGAGCCAGCCTCATATGTTCCGCCGGTGGCATTGTTTACCAGCCAGCCTCTGCGGTAACATTCAAGCATACAATCGGAATATTTCGTATTATTACAGTGTTTTCGGTGCTGTTTCTGGAAAATAAGTGACCATGGGCCCCAAGAAAGCTTCTAGTTCCAACCCTACAGCAATAAGGGTTAGAATTCCAATAGAAATGAAGAAAGAGATCATTGATAAGTATGAAAGTGGAGTGCGTATCACCGACCTGGTCAGGTTGTACAAGAAACCCAAATCAACCATCTCTACTATTGTGGGCAACAGAAAGGCAATCAAGGAAGCTGTTCTTGCCAAAGGTTTAACTGTGTTTTTGAAACAGAGATCGCAAGTGATGGAAGATGTTGAGAGACTCTTATTGGTGTGGATAAATGAAAAACAGCTAGCAGGAGATAGCGTCTCTCAAGCGATCATAAGCAAAAAGGCTAGGAAGTTGCATGGGGATTTAATTAAAAAAAGGCCTGCAACTAGTGATGATGTGAGTGAATTTAAGGCCAGCAAAGGTTGGTTTGAGAGATTTAAGAAGCGTAGTGGCATACATAGCGTGATACGGCATGGTGAGGCTGCCAGTTCGGACCACAAAGCGGCTGAAAAATATGTGCAGGAATTCAAGGAGTACATAGAAACTGAAGGACTGAAACCTGAACAAGTGTTTAATTGTGATGAAACAGGCCTGTTCTGGAAGAAAATGCCAAGCAGGACCTACATTACTCAGGAGGAAAAGGCACTCCCAGGACATAAGCCTATGAAAGACAGGCTTACTTTGTTGATGTGTGCCAATGCTAGTGGTGATTGCAAAGTTAAGCCTTTATTAGTGTATCACTCTGAAACTCCCAGAGCGTTCAGGCAAAAGAATGTCCTCAAGGATAATTTGTGTGTGCTGTGGAGATCAAGCAGTAAGGCATGGGTCACTAGGGACTTTTTCTATAACTGGTTACACCATGCATTTGCCCCCAATGTCAAAGATTACCTAACTGAAAAGAAATTAGAACTTAAGTGCCTCCTGGTGTTAGACAATGCCCCTGGTCATCCTACAGACGTGGCAGAGCGACTTTATGGGGACATGAGCTTCATTAAGGTGAAGTTTTTGCCTCCTAATACCACTCCTCTCCTGCAGCCCATGGACCAGCAGGTTATTGCAAACTTCAAAAAACTGTACACAAAAGCTCTGTTTGAAAGGTGCTTTGTAGTGACCTCAGAAACTCAACTGACTCTAAGAGAGTTTTGGAGAGATCACTTTAATATCCTCAATTGTATAAACCTTATAGGTAAGGCTTGGGAGGGAGTGACTAAGAAGACCTTGAACTCTGCTTGGAAGAAACTGGCCAGAATGTGTAGACAAAAGGGATTTTGAAGGGTTTGAGGCTAACCCTGAGAGGAGTATACCAATTGAGGAATCAATTGTGGCATTGGGGAAGTCCTTGGGGTTGGAGGTTAGTGGGGAGGATGTGGAAGAGTTGGTGGAGGAGGACAATGAAGAACTAACCACTGATGAGCTGATAGATCAACTTCAAGAGCAAGATGCCAGACCTGGGGAAACTGGTTCAAAGGAGGGGAGAGAGAAATTGAAGGAATTGCCTACTTCAAAGATTAAGGAAATGTGTGCAAAATGGCTTGAAGTGCAAACCTTTTTTGATGAAAATCACCCTCACACAGCTATTTCAAGCCGTGCTGGTGACTGTTACAATGACAATGTTGTGAACCACTTTAGACAAATCATAAAGGAACGAGAGGTACAGGCCACTATGGACAGATATGTTGTGCGAAAGAAGTCCAGTGACTCTGAAGCTGGTCCTAGTGGCATTAAAAGAAGAAGGGAAGTAACCCCAGAAAAGGACTCGACACCTCAAGTCTTAATGGAAGGGGATTCCCCTTCTAAACACTAACACTCTCTCTCCCCTCCTCCCATCCCATCAATCATCACCAGATCTTCAATAAAAGTAAGTGTCATGTAATTGTGCATGCCTTTTTCAGTTTGTGTGTACTAAAATTAACATTTCATGTGGTAAAAAATTTTTTTTTTCGTACTTTTGGGTGTCTTGCACGGATTAATTTTATTTCCATTATTTCTTATGGGGAAAATTCATTCACATACCGAACATTTCGCATAACAGCCAGCCCTCTTGCACGGATTAAGGTCGCTATGCGGGGGTCCACTGTACTTGCAACATCTGCCACATTACTCCCTTATCCACTATCATATGTCTTTTCTAAATCCATAAATGCAATGAAAACTTCCCTTCCTTTATCGAAATACTGTTCACATATATGCTTCAATGTAAACACTTGATCTACACATCTCCTACCCACTCTGAAACCTCCTTGCTCATCCGCAATCCTACATTGTCTTACCTCTAATTCTTTCAATAATAACCCTACTGTACACTTTTCCTGGTATACTCAGTAAGCTAATTCCTCTGTAATTTTTACAATCTCTTTTGTCTTTTTCCCTTTATATAAAGGAACTATACATGCACTCTGCCAGTCACTAGGTATCTTCCCCTCTTTCATACATTTATTAAACAAAAATACCAACCACTCTAACACTATATCCCCCCCTGCTTTTAACATTTCTGTCATGATCCCATCAGTTCCAGCTGCTTTACCCCGTTTCATTCTAGGTAATGCCTCAAGCACCTCCCCCAGACTCTCATCCTGCTCTTCTTCACTCCTAAAAGATGGTACCTCCCTGGCCAATGCATGAAATTACCACTTCCCTTTCTTCATCGAGATTTAAAAGTTCCTCAAAATATTCCCGCCATCTACCCAATACCTCCATCTCCCCATCTATGAACTCCCCTACTCTGTTTTTAACTGACAAATCCATTCATTCCCTAGGCTTTCTTGACTTGTTTAACTCACTCCAAAAATTTTAATTAATTTCATTAAAATTTCTTGACAGTGCCCCTACCACTCTATCATCTGCTCTCCTTTTGCACTCTCTCACCACTCTCTTCACCTTTCTTTTACTCTCAATATACTCTGCTCTTCTTGTAACACTTCTGCTTTGTAAAAAACCTCTCATAAGCTACCTTTTTCTCTTTTATTACGCCCTTCATCATTTCATCAATCACTCCTCCTTCCTCCTGCACCCACCCTCCTATAACCACAAACTTCTGCCCCACATTCTAATACAGCATTTTTAAAACTATTCCAACCCTCTTCAACCCCCCCCCCCCCTGCACTACTCATACTTGCACTAGCCCACCTTTTTGTCAATAGTTGCTTATCTCTCACCCGAACTTCCTCCTCCCTTAGTTTATACACTTTCACCTCTCTCTTACTTGTTGCCATATTCCTCTTGTCCCACCTACCTCTTACTCTAACTGTAGCTACAACTAAGTAATGATCCGATATATCAGTTGCCCCTCTATAAACACGTACATCCTGGAGCCTACCCATCAACCTTTTATCCACCAATACATAATCTAACAAACTACTTTCATTACATGCTATGTATATCATACCTTGTATATTTATTTATCCTTTTTTTCATAAAATATGTATTACTTATTACCAAACCTCTTTCTATACATAGCTCAATTATAGGGTCCCCATTTTCATTTACCCCTGGCACCCCAAATTTACCTACTACTCCCTCCACAACATTTTTACCCACTTTAGCATTGAAATCCCCAACCACAAATACTCTCACACTTGGTTCAAAACTCCCCACGCATTCACTCAACTTTTCCCAAAATCTCTCTCCTCTACACTTCTCTCTTCTCCAGGTGCATATTTTATTATTATTTTTTTTTATTATCACACTGGCCGATTCCCACCAAGGCAGGGTGGCCCGAAAAAGAAAAACTTTCACCATCATTCACTCCATCACTGTCTTGCCAGAAGGGTGCTTTACACTACAGTTTTTAAACTGCAACATTAACACCCCTCCTTCAGAGTGCAGGCACTGTACTTCCCATCTCCAGGACTCAAGTCCGGCCTGCCGGTTTCCCTGAATCCCTTCATAAATGTTACTTTGCTCACACTCCAACAGCACGTCAAGTATTAAAAACCATTTGTCTCCATTCACTCCTATCAAACACGCTCACGCATGCCTGCTGGAAGTCCAAGCCCCTCGCACACAAAACCTCCTTTACCCCCTCCCTCCAACCCTTCCTAGGCCGACCCCTACCCCGCCTTCCTTCCACTACAGACTGATACACTCTTGAAGTTATTCTGTTTCGCTCCATTCTCTCTACATGTCCGAACCACCTCAACAACCCTTCCTCAGCCCTCTGGACAACAGTTTTGGTAATCCCGCACCTCCTCCTAACTTCCAAACTACGAATTCTCTGCATTATATTCACACCACACATTGCCCTCAGACATGACATCTCCACTGCCTCCAGCCTTCTCCTCGCTGCAACATTCATCACCCATGCTTCACACCCATATAAGAGCGTTGGTAAAACTATACTCTCATACATTCCCCTCTTTGCCTCCAAGGACAAAGTTCTCTGTCTCCACAGACTCCTAAGTGCACCACTCACTCTTTTTCCCTCATCAATTCTATGATTCACCTCATCTTTCATAGACCCATCCGCTGACACGTCCACTCCCAAATATCTGAATACGTTCACCTCCTCCATACTCTCTCCCTCCAATCTGATATTCAATCTTTCATCACCTAATCTTTTTGTTATCCTCATAACCTTACTCTTTCCTGTATTCACCTTTAATTTTCTTCTTTTGCACACCCTACCAAATTCATCCACCAATCTCTGCAGCTTCTCTTCAGAATCTCCCAAGAGCACAGTGTCATCAGCAAAAAGCAGCTGTGACAACTCCCACCCTGTGTGTGATTCTTTATCTTTTAACTCCACGCCTCTTGCCAAGACCCTCGCATTTACTTCTCTTACAACCCCATCTATAAATATATTAAACAACCACGGTGACATCACACATCCTTGTCTAAGGCCTACTTTTACTGGGAAAAAATTTCCCTCTTTTCTACATACTCTAACTTGAGCCTCACTATCCTCGTAAAAACTCTTCACTGCTTTCAGTAACCTACCTCCTACACCATACACTTGCAACATCTGCCACATTGCCCTCCTATCCACCCTGTCATACGCCTTTTCCAAATCCATAAATGCCACAAAGACCTCTTTAGCCTTATCTAAATACTGTTCACTTATATGTTTCACTGTAAACACCTGGTCCACATACCCCCTACCTTTCCTAAAGCCTCCTTGTTCATCTGCTATCCTATTCTCCGTCTTACTCTTAATTCTTTCAATTATAACTCTACCATACACTTTACCAGGTACACTCAACAGACTTATCCCCCTATAATTTTTGCACTCTCTTTTATCCCCTTTGCCTTTATACAAAGGAACTATGCATGCTCTCTGCCAATCCCTAGGTACCTTACCCTCTTCCATACATTTATTAAATAATTGCACCAACCACTCCAAAACTATATCCCCACCTGCTTTTAACATTTCTATCTTTATCCCATCAATCCCGGCTGCCTTACCCCCTTTCATTTTACCTACTGCCTCACGAACTTCCCCCACACTCACAACTGGCTCTTCCTCACTCCTACAAGATGTTATTCCTCCTTGCCCTATACACGAAATCACAGCTTCCCTATCTTCATCAACATTTAACAATTCCTCAAAATATTCCCTCCATCTTCCCAATACCTCTAACTCTCCATTTAATAACTCTCCTCTCCTATTTTTAACTGACAAATCCATTTGTTCTCTAGGCTTCCTTAACTTGTTAATCTCACTCCAAAACTTTTTCTTATTTTCAACAAAATTTGTTGATAACAGCTCACCCACTCTCTCATTTGCTCTCTTTTTACATTGCTTCACCACTCTCTTAACCTCTCTCTTTTTCTCCATATACTCTTCCCTCCTTGCATCACTTCTACTTTGTAAAAACTTCTCATATGCTAACTTTTTCTCCCTTACTACTCTCTTTACATCATCATTCCACCAATCGCTCCTCTTCCCTCCTGCACCCACTTTCCTGTAACCACAAACTTCTGCTGAACACTCTAACACTACATTTTTAAACCTACCCCATTCCTCTTCGACCCCATTGCCTATGCTCTCATTAGCCCATCTATCCTCCAATAGCTGTTTATATCTTACCCTAACTGCCTCCTCTTTTAGTTTATAAACCTTCACCTCTCTCTTCCCTGATGCTTCTATTCTCCTTGTATCCCATCTACCTTTTACTCTCAGTGTAGCTACAACTAGAAAGTGATCTGATATATCTGTGGCCCCTCGATAAACATGTACATCCTGAAGTCTACTCAACAGTCTTTTATCTACTAATACATAATCCAACAAACTACTGTCATTTCGCCCTACATCATATCGTGTATACTTATTTATCCTCTTTTTCTTAAAATATGTATTACCTATAACTAAACCCCTTTCTATACAAAGTTCAATCAAAGGGCTCCCATTATCATTTACACCTGGCACCCCAAACTTACCTACCACACCCTCTCTAAAAGTTTCTCCTACTTTAGCATTCAGGTCCCCTACCACAATTACTCTCTCACTTGGTTCAAAGGCTCCTATACATTCACTTAACATCTCCCAAAATCTCTCTCTCTCCTCTGCATTCCTCTCTTCTCCAGGTGCATACACGCTTATTATGACCCACTTCTCGCATCCAACCTTTACTTTAATCCACATAATTCTCGAATTTACACATTCATATTCTCTTTTCTCCTTCCATAACTGATCATTTAACATTACTGCTACCCCTTCCTTTGCTCTAACTCTCTCAGATACTCCAGATTTAATCCCATTTATTTCCCCCCACTGAAACTCTCCTACCCCCTTCAGCTTTGTTTCGCTTAGAGCCAGGACATCCAACTTCTTTTCATTCATAACATCAGCAATCATCTGTTTCTTGTCATCCGCACTACATCCACGCACATTTAAACAACCCAGTTGCATATACGCTTACTATAACCTACTTTTCACATCCAACCTTTATTTTACTCCACATAATCCTTGAATTAATACATTTATACTCTCTTTTCCTGAAATAGGTTATCCTTCAACACTATTGCTGCTCCTTCTTTAGCTCTAACTCTGTTTGAAACCCCTGACCTAATTCCATTTATTGCTCTCCACTGAAACTCTCCCACCCCCCTTCAGCTTTGTTTCACTTAAATCCAGGACATCCAGCTTCTTCTCATTCATAACATCCACACCCATCTCTTTCTTATCAGCCGCACAACATCCACGCGCAGTCAGACATCCCACTTTGACGGTTTTCTTCTTCTTATTCTTTTTAATCATCATTACAGGAAAAGGGGTTACTAGCCCATAGTTTCCGGCATTTTAGTTGACTTTTACAACATGCATGGCTTACGGAGGAAAGATTCTTATTCCACTTCCCCATGGATATAAAAGGAAAAGTAACAAGAACTATTAAGATAAAATCAAAGAAAACTCAGATAAGTGTGTATAAATGTGTACATGTATATGTAGTGTGACCTAAGTGTAAGTAGAAGTAGCAAGATGTACCTGTAATCTTGCATATTTATGAGACAGACAAAAGACACCAACAATCCTACCATCATGTAAAACAATTACAGGCTTTCATTTTACACTCATTTGGCAGGACGGTAGTACTTCCCTGGGTGGTTGCTGTCTACCAACCTATTTTTAAAACTACAGAGCATCTTAACTTCTCTGATGGTACTCGGGAGTTTGTTCCACTCATCCACAACTGTTACCAAACCAGTGCTTTCCTATATCCTTCCTGAATCTGAATTTTTCCAACATAAATCCATTGCTGCGTGTCCTGTCTAGGCTAGATATTTTTAGCATGGAGCCTGAGAGGGCTAGTGATAACAGCCAACCAAAAAGAAAGTTGGTTGGGAAAAATTTATTCTGTACTCTAACAGATCGGCACTCGAACAGCCTTCTGGAACCAATTAAGTTTGAGTGCTGAGGTTTCACTGTATCTAGGTATCATAGGTGTGCTAAGGTATTGATATCATTGGGTGTTGGGTAATTTTGATGGTATTTGCAGGAGAAAAGAATATGAAAAATGCCACAGACTTTCCCTTTCTCAATTTTTTGTAGACACCTATTAAATGTTATAGAAACTTCTTCCTTATAAAGAAGTCCCAAATTATGTGCAGTTTTGTTTACTACATTACATTATACCCGACATGATTTTCAGGTGGAAGTTATGTCTAAACAGCTGGCCGCCTTAGAACTTCGAGAGTTGAGAGAAAAACAGAAGGCTGAACATGCTGCTATCATGTATCAACATATCAAAAGTATGTAAATGTATAATTACTGTGTAACTGCAATTTCTTTATATGTGTACACAGGTTGTGTGGTTTTTGTCTTTAATTCATTACTGAATTTGACAAAAACTGAAGCAATATTTTCCATAAGAAATAATGCAAATCCAATTAATCCATTCCAGACACCCAAAAATATTAACAAAAAATACATTTTATAGAAAATAACTATAGTTTTACATATAGAAAACAATGAGAAATAAATATAAAGCAGTAATGAAATGGATAAATGAACATTTAAATCACTTGTACATTGAAGACTCTTGTTGGCATATAGAAGACTGCGAGGAGGGGAGAGGGTGGAGAGAGTATTGTTTGGAAGGGGAATCCCCTTCCATAAGGACTTCAGGTATCAAGTCCCTATCTGGGGTTACCTCCCTTCTTTGCCTTTTACTGGCACTAGGACCAGCTTGAGAGTCACTGTACCCCTGTTGCACAAAAAATCTGGCCAGAGAAGTCTGTTTCTGGCATCTCTAAGATTTGCCTAAAATGGGACACGGCATTGTCATTGAACATGTTGCAGACACGGCTTGCAACAGCTTTGTTAGGGTGATATTTCTCCACAAGACTTTGCACCTTACTCCACTTTGCACAAATGTCCTTAATTGCTGGAACTGATTGTTGATGAGGACTTCCTATACATCCTGGCGAGATTGACCACACGTATGCCACTTTCATACTTTGCTACCAGTTCTTTTTTTATTCTATCATGTTTCTCACCTTCTTTATCAAAGGGCTGGCACTTGGAACTTTCTTTTGCCCCATGGTGGCTTATTTAGCAGTCGCACTCAATAAACAAGCACAAAAAATGATAATGAAATGCTTTGTATGAGCACAAAGGGTAATGCTCACTCAATGAGAAACAAAGCCAGACTGACTCAGAACGAGTGCGTGGGATGCTTTGTGTGGGCACAGGCAGGTGGACACATTCCGTAAGGTGGACGAAAACTGAGGTGATGAACGAAAACTGGGACAAAATTTTGAGAAAAAAAAAAAAAAAGTCGAACACTGAATTTAATGAAAAGCAGAGCAAACAAAAATCAAGGTTCCCCTGTACTTCAGTGTAGTATTATAAATCCTTTTCATTAACATATTGTTTGTTACACATGGTTAGTAATAAGAACATTAATGCCCAAAGTGCACATCATTTTTTTTTTTTTTTTTTATGTTGGCTGTTTCCCACTGAGGCAGGGTGACCCAAACAGAAAGGAAAACCCAAAAAGAAAGAAAAAACTTTCATCAGCATTCAATACTTTCACTATCACTCATACATAATCACTGTCTTTGCAGAGGTGCTCAGATACGACAGTTTAGATGTCCCTCCAAACTGCCAATATCCCAAACCCCTCCTTTAAAGTGTAGGCATTGTACTTCCCACCTTCAGGACTCAAGTCCGGCTTACCGGTTTCCCTGAATCCCTTCACAAAATATTACCCTACTCACACTCCAACAGCTCATCAGGTTCCAAAAACCGTTTGTCTCCATTCACTCCTAACACACTCATGCATGTTTACTGGAAGTCCAGGCCTCTCACCCACAAAACCTCCTTTACCCCCTCCCTCCAACCTTTCCAAGAACAACTCCTACCCTGCCTTCCTTCCTCTACAGATTTATGCACTTTCCAAGTCATTCTACTATGTTCCATTCTCTCTAATTGACCAAACCACCTGAACAACCCCTCTTCAACCCTCTGACTAATACTTTTAGTAACTCCACACCTCCTAATTTCCACATTACGAATTCTCTGCATAATATGCACATCAATATATTACGTATAATTCAGGTAACACTCAAAGGTATTTTACCGTGTAATGTACCTGGTTGCTTCATCACCTGGGAAGTGATGCAGTAACCATGTACTGTCCTGAATGCGCTCAGGCAGTGGCTTGTATTCTCTTTAATATACAGGTACACCACCAATTTTCCGGCACCCCTGGTTCCAGAGCTTTGCCAGATTCATTTTGCCGAACCAACAGTGGTCACCATCAGCACACACTAACTCGCTAATTATTCACTTCCCGTATGTCTTTAAAGCACCATGGACTGCTAGAACCTTAAATTAAATATTAAATGTAAATTAAATAATTAAGCAATTAATTAAACAAGATTTTTTAACAAGAAAATTTATTTATCAATCTGTTAGTTGATAGGTGTCATGATTACTGTCTATTTCACAGCTGATCATTTCATCTTAGATTTCTGATGCTCCAGGTGACATCTGGGGTACTTGAAGTTGAAGCCACAAGATGCACATTCTTTACTGGCCTGCGGGCACGGGAATTTCAAGTTCCCGCTCGTAATTTTGTCCGCTTTAAAGGACATGCCTGACCATCCTCTGGTGTACCTGTGTTATGTTGAACTTCTTAAAAGTACCACCTTAGCACCAGATACGATGGAACCTTTCTGTATGTACAGTGGACCCTCCCTTTTCGTTGGGCTCTGTTTTTGCTCATTTCAGTTATCTCCAAATTTTTCTGTAAAAATATTGGCTCAGTTTTTGTTGCTTTCCTCCATTCTCATCAGTGGTACAGTACATGTCTGAGTGTGCCGCGCACACAACCTTCCACACGCACATTCTGAGGAGGCAGTGTCGCTTGTTTATGGGTGAGTGGATATTACCCTGCGAACTCATAGGAATTATTTCATTTGAACATGATACATAGAAGCACAAAGAAATAGTGGTTAAGTGTAACATGCCAAAGCCCCTTGTATGCAGAGCATTATGGGCAGGCTTAAAATTAACTTAAGATTAACTATGCAATGATATATTCAGTGGTAAACATTGTTGTAAATAGTTAACAATTAAGCACAAATGAGTATTTCAAAGACAGGTCATATGGTCATTTACTGTGTTGCTGTGCATTCAGTAGAATGGAGTATTCTGTTAGGTAATGTAATTAAAAATAAAGTTTGATTGGGTCACAGGTTAAACATTTGAGATACAATTATTCAGTATTTATTTAGTTGTGGGTAAGTTATTTTTAAGAAGAGACTTGAATTTATAAACAGACAGTGTTTCTTTTATATTCACAGGTATTGAATTCCAAATTTTTGGGCCTTTTATGTGCATTGAGTTTTTGCATAGTGTGAGATGGACACGAGGAACATCAAAGAGTGATCTGTGCCTTGTGTTATGGTCATGTGTTCTGTTGAGGTTGGTAAGGAGACGTTTGAGGGGAGGGTTTATATCCGAGTTAAGTGTTCTATGTATGTAGTAGGTACAATAATAAGCATGGATGTTTTGTATGGCGAGTAGGTTTAGAGTTTTGAATATTGGTAGTGTGTGCTGCCTGTAGTGGTAATTTATCATTATTCTGACTGCAGCCTTTTGTTGGGTAATTAATGGTCTGAGATGGTTTATTGTTGTTGAGCCCCATGTACAAATTCCATAGGTGAGATAGGGGTAAATAAGTGAGTGATATAGGGCCTTGAGGGCTGACTATGGAACATAGTACCGTATCTTCGATAGTATGCCTACGGTCTTGAAAATTTTCTTGGAAATTTGTTGTATATGTGTTTGAAATTTGAGTCTGTTATCAAGGTGGATTCCTAAGAATTTTCCCTCTGTGAGCTTTGTGATAGGTGTTCTGTTTATCATTATGTTAAGAGGGACATCTGTAGCTCTGTTACCAAACTGAATGAAGTAGGGTTTGTCAATGTTGAGAGTAAGTTCGTTAGTCCTCATCCAGGTAGATATTTTCTATAATTCAGTATTCACAGTATTGGCTAGCATGACTGTGCTCGAGTGAGAGAAGACGTATGTAGTGTCATCTGCAAATAGTGTGGGTTTGAGTAGTTGCGATGCATTTGGTAGGTCATTTATGTAAACGAGAAAGAGAAGAGGGCCTAGGACACTTCCCTGTGGGACACCAACTGTAATTGGCTGTGCCGAAGAGTTTGCTCCATTTGTGTACATATATTGGCTTCCGTTGCTGAGGAATGACTTTAGGTAATTGAGGGAGTGCCCTCTTATACCATAGTGCTACAATTTTATGTAGAGCAAGTCATGGTCAATTGTATCAAAAGCTTTACGTAAATCAATGAAGATCCCCAGTGGGACTTCTTTTTTCTCTAGTGCAGTGTATATTTGTTCTAGCATGTGTATAATAGCATCATTCATATTTTTATTAGGCCTGAACCCAAACTGACAGGGGTTGAGTATGTTGTGGGAGATGAGGTAGGAATAGATTCGCCTATGAATTCATTTTTCGAAGATTTTAGAGGGAGGGTGCAAGTTGGATATTGGCCTATAGTTATTCAAGTCTGTTTGGTCTCCTCCTTTATGGATCGGGGTGACCCTTGCTATTTTGAGAATTGTAGGAAAAGTAGAGGATTCGATGGATTTGTTAAAAAGTGTTGCAATGATTGGTGACAACACTTGCGACTCTTTTTTGTATATAAAGGGTAGTAAGGTATTTAAATCTCCTGTCGTGTTTTTTAGTGTGTTGATAATAAAGGAGACTTCTGTTGGGTTAGTCGGAGCTAGGAACAGTGTATTCGGGTAGTTGCCAGTGAGGTAGTCATAGGGTGGGGTATTTGAGCTTGGGATTTTATTGGCAAGGTTTTTTCCTATGGTGGAGAAGAAATCATTGAGTCTGTTTGCTGTTTCAGTTGGTGGGAGTTGGGGCTCATCTGGTTTTGTTAGTTTATTGTTTCTTGCACTTGTTTATTTTGTGTGACTGCTAAATAAGCCACCATGAGCCTAAACAAAGCTGCTAGTGCCAGTCCATTGGTAAAGGTGAGAAACACGATAGAATAAAAGAAAAAGCTTGTAGAAAAATACGAAAGTGGTGGTGGTTGAGGGCAGTAGTGATGGTGGTAGAGGGTGGTAGTGGTTGTGATGGTGGTAGAGGGTGGTATTGGTTGTGATGGTGGTAAAGGGTGGTAGTGGTTGTGATGGTGGTAAAGGGTAGTAGTGGTTGTGATGGTGGTAGTGGTTGTGATGGTGGTAGAGGGTGGCAGTGATGGTGGTAGAGGGTGGTAGTGATGGTGGTTGAGGGCAGTAGTGATGGTAGTAGAGGGTGGCAGTGGTTGTAATGGTGGTAGAGGGTGGTAGTGGTTGTGATGGTAGTAGAGGGTGGTAGTGGTTGTGATGGTAGTAGAGGGTGGTGGTGATGGTGGTATCCTGGAGTTTACCTGGAGAGAGTTCCAGGGGTCAGCGCCCCCGCGGCCCGGTCTGTGACCAGGCCTCATGGTGGATCAGGGCCTGATCAACCAGCCAGTTACTGCTGGCTGCATGCAATCCAACATATGAACCACAGCCCGGCTGGTCAGGTACCAACTTTAGGTGCTTGTCCAGTGACTGCTTGAAGACAGCCAAGGGTCTATTGGTAATCCCTCTTATGTATGCTGGGAGGCAGTTGAACAGTCTTGGGCCCCTGACACTTATTGTGTTGTCTCTTAACGTGCTAGTGACACCCCTGCTTTTCATTGGGGGATGTTGCATCGTCTGCTGAGTCTTTTGCTTTTATAGGGAGTGATTTTTGTGTGCAAGTTTGGTACCAGTCCCTCTAGGATTTTCCAGGTGTATATTATCATGTCTCTCTTCTGCCTGCATTCCAGGGAGTACAGGTTCTGGAACTTCAAGCGTTCCCAGTAATTGAGGTGTTTTATCTCAGTTATTCGTGTTGTGAAGGTTCTCTGTACATTTTCTAGGTCAGCAATTTCACCTGCCTTGAAAGGTGCTGTTAATGTGCTGCAATATTCCAGCCTAGATAGAACAAGTGACCTGAAGAATGTCATCATGGGCTTGGCATCCCTAGTTTTGAAGGTTCTCATTATCCATCCTGTCATTTTTCTAGCAGATGCGATTGATACAATGTTATGATCCTTGAAGGTGAGATCTTCCGGCATGATCACTCCCAGGTCTTTGACGTATCGGTTGTGATGGTGGTAGAGGGTGGTAGTGGTTGTGATGGTAGTAGAGGGTGGTAGTGGTTGTGATGGTGGTAGAGGGTGGTAGCAGTTGTGATGGTGGTAGAGGGTGGTAGCAGTTGTGATGGTGGTAGAGGGTGGTAGTGGTGGTGGTAGAGGGTGGTAGTGATGGTGGTAGAGGGTGGTAGCAGTTGTGATGGTGGTAGAGGGTGGCAGTGGTGGTGGTAGAGGGTGGTAGTGATGGTGGTAGAGGGTGGTAGTGATGGTGGTAGAGGGTGGTAGTAATGGTGGTAGAGGTGGTAGTGGTTGTGATGGTGGTAGTGATTAGTGGTAGAGGTTGGTAGTGGTTGCGATGGTGGTAGAGGGTAGAGCTGCAATAGCTCTCTTTATGGAAGGGGATTCCCCTTCCAAACAATAGTGTAACTCCTCCATCCTCTTCCCTCCTCCCATCTTCCATACACCAACAAGAGTCTTCAGTAAAGGTAAGTGTCATGTTATTGTTTTATACTTGATTTCTTATTCTTCTGTATGTAAATCTATATTTAATGTATAAAAAATTATTTTTTGTTAATGCTTTTGGGTGGCTGGAAGGTAATAACCCTTAAATGATCCAAACGTATATATACATTCACTCAGTCAGCACCCAGAATACTTTGAAAAAAGTCAGAACTTACCGAGATATGAGGCCACGAAGTTGGCACTTGGCGATCACCTGACGGCAACATGGAGCACTGCCACTTGCAGAAATTCCACATATTTGACGTTTTCTTCCATTTTTTTTTTTAATTTTCTTGGTTTTCATGATATGATAAATATGTTTTATGGGAAATCTTTTGATTTCAATGCCAGTTGTTTATACACCAATATTATATATGAAATTATCATCATTGTCATAAACACACATGTACACATTGACAGGTGGTTTTGCACACCTGGCTGAATCACATTCTATTATCTACAACTATATACAAGTATTTACATGTCCCACTTATGTTTCTAGAACTCCACGATTGTATGATACTCCATGAAGCATGGATTCATACAGTGTGCCACCCCACGATAGTGACAAATGAATCATGTGTCCTTCCACTGTTGGGGTCGTTTTTTGATGGTAACACACACAACACACTTTTTCTGGGTATTCTTCTTTTGGGTAGGTGGTATTGGTACCAGATAGTGACAGGAGTGATTCGATCTGGCACTTCCCCCACTGGCTGTGGTTAGGGGACAGGTTGTGGTGTGACAGGTCGCTGTTGAGGGGCAGGTACAGGTGTGGTACCATACTTTCTAGCTATCTGTTTGACTACATTCAGAGAGAATTCTGCAAAATGTTGTCGTTTTCCAGTCTTTATTTCGTACATATTGAATGCACTGAGCACTGCAATATCTACAAGGTGAAAAAACAGTTTTATATACCACTTGCGACTCCTATGTACACAGTCAACAAATCCTATCATGTCACACTTATCAACTAGTCACATATTGTTCGTATAGGCCACGACAGCAGCTGGCTTTACAATAGGTTCTTTGTTGAACTTGCTCAGTCTGTCTGTACCATCTCGTTTCTGTGGATGGTTGACAGCAATGTCACGTCCCATTTGTCATGCCATGTCAGTGCCATGATATTAGCATGAAACACTTGCACTGCACCTGCAACACTGCCTCTACTGAACCTTGGCATATGTTTTCTAATCCTTCTCACTGTTCCACATATATCAGTATTGTTCACACGTAGGAAATCAGCGAGCATAGGGCTTGTATACCAGTTGTCTGTGTACATTGTAAGGCCCTTGCCAAGGTATGGTTCCATCATCCTGCGAACAACATCACCGGAAATGCCCAACATCCTTCTGTCATCATCGAGTGTATTTCTCCCGGTGTATATAATAACATCCAACACAAGACCACTCTCACAGTCACACATAACAAAGTTTTGTACCACAGTGATTATGTTTGCTCGGTATATATTGCTTGAATGACAGCTGTCCCTTGAACAGAATCAAGGACTCATCAACAACAATGTTCTTGAAGGGATAAAAGTATGCATTGAGTTTCTGTTTCAAATACATAAATACTTCCAGGATTTTGTATAATACAGGACCATGTAAAAGTCATCGTGCAAAACAATGAAATCAAAGAAACACGTTTGCTAGGAAAACAAGGTAGTAAACACAGTATTATGATCAGACTTCATTCATATGATAAAAGAAAGGACTTAATTAAATCAGCAATTACAATGAAAAATGGAGTGTTCATCAACGAGTGTCTAACGAGAAAACGTCAAAACCTGTTCAGGCTGAGAAAACTTAAACAGGAAAACAAAATACATCAGTGTTTCACTCGAGATGGGAAAATACTAGTTAGGAAAACATCAACAGGACAACAATATACCATCTCAAATGAACATGATTTCTCTACCTTCCTTAGAAAAGCTGACATTTCTGTAACAGATTAGATAAGTGTCCTTAACACACATACATGTGTGGTGCATATAGTGTACGTTACTATTACATTATTGTGCATTTTTTTTTTTTTTTTACTAGCTAATACCAGCTACCTCAGATACTTTTTACTTCTTTTTAATTGCTATTAATTGCTCATAATTTTGTGTTGCAAGTCAAATCCTACTCCAAATTAATGTTATTCATGGTTGCTACCTGTCCATTTAATTTTGTTTACCACTACTTTTTTTAGTCCCTTTTATATTGTGTGTACAATTAGTGTATATTCCAATTACATTATTGTGCGATTCCCAAAACTATCTTTTGCTAGCTAGTACCAACTACCTCATGTTTTTTTTAATTTTTATAGTGCAATTAATTGCTCAACTTATTATATATTACAAATCAGATCATACTCCCAAATCAATATTATATCATAGTGACTATCTGTCCATTTAACTTTGTTTACCATTACTTAATTTAGTCCCTTATATATTTTCTCCTTTATTTTAGCTTTATATAACTACCTTAGTTCATATATTCACAATTGTTAAAATAATCGAGGTGCTATTCTCAGGTGCTAAAGTGTAATAAATTCACTATTTTTACCATTATATTCCCAAGCCCCTTTATTTGATTACCACTTTATTTGTTCACCACAACTATATTAGTCCCTTTTATACTGTCTCCTTTATTTTAGCTTTTACATTTGTTAAAATAATTCACATGCTATTTTTTAGCTTTATAATATTTACTTTGTCTTATACTTAATTCTAACTATAGATTCACTACAAATCTTATGATTACAAGCATTGATCCTGATACCAACCTCTTATTGGATGACTTAAATGAATCAAACAGTAACTGTAATTACTATACAGCAGAACAATCAAAGGCACTTCTCAGAGCCAACAACAACATAACTGTCTAACTACAATATCAGATCTTTAAGCAAACATTACGATGACCTCATAGCATTACTAAATTCCCTGCATGCCAGTATGTCCATCATTACTCTCCCCGAAGCCTGGCTAAAGACTGATACTACAGATGTCTATGCCATTCCTGGTTACACAGCCATACACAACTGTAGGCCAGATCAGCAAGGGGGTGGCACAGCTGTATACTACTCAGACCAACTAGAATGTATCACTAATACTTGCACAAGGGATGAACATGGGGAATATATAATAGCTAAATTCAAATCCAAATACCTACAAAAACCTCTCACAGTGATAAACATCTACAGAGTACCACAGTCAAACAGCCATTTTAGTGAAAACCTAGGAAGTATGATAACTGATGCATGCATGAATAAAGATCACTTACTACTCTCAGGTGACTTCAATATAAATCCCCTGCAAGACCAGGACCCACACGTTACTGAATTCACAAACATTATGAGTAACTGCTTGTTGCTACCAACAGTAACAAAACCTACAAGAATTACAGAGACTAGTGTTTCCCTACTAGACCACATCTGGACTAACACCATGTCCCCCTTAAGATCAGGCATAATCACAAATAATACCACAGACCACTACCTTACCTTCCTCATAACTAATCTAGGCAAATTACCCCAAGACACTACTAAAGTCACTTTCAGACTTCACAATGAGGCAGCCATTAATAACTTCACAACAGCAGTGACAAACATTGACTGGCACACTGAGCTAGAAATCTATACAGATATTGACGAATGTATTAATAATTTTCTAAAAAAGACCCAATACCTCTATAACAAGCACTGCCCTAAAAAAACTAAACAGATGACAGCTAAGAAACTGAACAGTCCCGGGCTAACACCCAGTATCCTCAAATCCATAAATACAAAGCACCTATATGAAAAACAGTACAGAATGGGTCACATAACCAGAGACCAAACAAAACGTTACTCGTCAATCCTAACCAGCCTGATAAGAAGGGCTAAAAAATTGTATTATGAGAACAGATTATCCAACTTAAAAGGTGATATAAAAAAGACCTGGAAAACCCTATCAGAAATTCTAGGAACAAAAAAGATATGAAATAGCGCAATTGAACTAACAAAACCAGATGAACCCCAACTCCCACCAACTGAAACAGCAGACTCAATGATTTCTTCTCCACCATAGGAAAAAACCTTGCCAATAAAATCCCAAGCTCAAATACCCCACCCAATGACTACCTCACTGGCAACTACCCGAACACACTGTTCCTAGCTCCGACTAACCCAACAGAAGTCTCCTTTATTATCAGCACACTAAAAAACATGACAGGAGATTTAAATACCTTACCACCCTTTATATACAAAAAAGTGTCGCAAGTGCTGTCACCAATCATTGCAACACTCTTTAACAAATCCATCGAATCCTCTACCTTCCCTACAGTTCTCAAAATAGCGAGGGTCACCCCGATCCATAAAGGAGGAGACCAAACAGACTTGAATAACTATAGGCCAATATCCAAGTTACACCCTCCCTCTAAAATCTTCGAAAAATGAATTCATAAGCGAATCTATTCTTACCTCATCTCCCACAACATACTCAACCCCTGTCAGTTTGGGTTCAGGCCTAATAAAAATACAAATGATGCTATTATACACATGCTAGAACAAATATACACTGCACTAGAGAAAAAAGAAGTCCCACTGGGGATCTTCATTGATTTATGTAAAGCTTTTGATACAGTTGACCATGATTTGCTCCACATAAAATTGTCGCACTATGGTATAAGAGGGCACTCCCTCAACTACCTCAAGTCATACCTCAGCAACAGAAGCCAATATGTGTACAGTGGAACCTTGAAAATCGAACGTACCAAATATCGAACGTTTTGAAAATAAGACCATTTTTCGGACAAACTGTGTACCAAAAATCGAACGCGTTTCAAATTTCCGACCACCGGGTACGGGACCTGTCCGCTGGCCCGCTCTGTCTGCGTCCCCACGCAGGCGCTGTGAGCAGTCTAGCTTTGTTTGTGCTTGAGTGAACACTAACCTGCGCTCTCATTCACTCATTTTACGATTATTTCGTTGTGTGTAGTGCTTGTGGGACTGTGAAATAAGCTGCCATGGGCCCAAAGAAACTTGCTAGTGGTACCCCTGTGGTAAAGAAAGTGAGAAACACCATAGATGTGAAGAAGGAAATAATACAGAAGTATGAGAGTGGTGTGAGACTTGTTGAGCTTGCCAGGACGTATGGGAAAAACAAGTCGACCATAGGTTCTATCCTGGCAAAGAAAGAACAATTCAAGGAAGCTGATGTTGCAAAAGGTGTTAATATGCTAACCAAAAAAAGACCACAAATAGTTGAAGAGGTTGAGAAGTTGTTGCTGGTGTGGATCAAGGATAAAGAGATTGCAGGTGATAGTGTTTCAGAGACAATTATTTGCGAAAAGGCAAGGAAGTTGCATGCCGATCTGGTACAGAAAACTCCTGGAACCAGTGCTGATAGTGAATTTAAGGCCAGCAGAGGCTGGTTTGAGAGATTTAAGAAGCATAGTGGTATACACAATGTTGTAAGACATGGTGAGGCAGCCAGTTCAGACAAACGGGCGGCTGAGAAGTTTGTACAGGAGTTTAAGGGGTACATAGACAGTGACGAATTCAAACCTGAACAAGTGTTTAATTGTGACGAAACAGGCTTGTTTTGGAAGAAAATGCCAAAAAGGACCTTCATCACACAGGAGGAAAAGGCACTGCCAGGACACAAGCCTATGAATGACAGGCTTACTCTTTTGTTCTGTGCAAATGCTAGTGCTGATTTTAAAGTGAAGCCTTTACTTGTGTATCATTCAGAAAATTCCAGAGTGTTTAAGAAAAACAATGTCTTTAAGAACAAGTTATGTGTCTTGTGGAAAGCTAATCATAAGGCATGGGTCACAAGACAAATTTTCAGAGAGTGGGTCAGTGAAGTGTTTGGCCCCAGTGTGAAAAAATACCTCCAGGAAAAGAAATTGCCACTCAAGTGCCTCCTGTTAATGGAAAATGCTCCTGCTCATCCTCCAAACTTATTAGACCTCTTGTCTAAGGACTTCAGTTTTATAAAAGTGAAGTTCTTGCCTCCTAACACCACTCCTCTCCTCCAGCCCATGGACCAGCAGGTCATTTCTAACTTCAAAAAACTCTACACAAAAGCAGTGTTTGAAAAGTGCTTTGAAGTGACCACAGACACTAAGTTGACCCTAAGAGAGTTCTGGAGGAATCACTTCAACATCTACAACTCCATAAGCCTTATAGGTAAGGCTTGGGAGGGAGTGACTTCCAGGACTTTGAACTCTGCTTGGAGACAATTGGGGCCAGATTGTGTCCAAAAGAGGGATTTTGAAGGGTTTGAGGCTGACCCTGACCCAGCTCACCCTCTGCTTGTTGTGGACTTTATTGTGGCATTGGGGAACACCCTGGGGTTGGAGGTGAGTGGTGAGGATGTGGAAGAGTTGGTGGAGGACCACAGGGAAGAGCTAACCACTGAAGAGCTGCAAGAGCTTCATCTGGAGCAGTATCAGATCACAGCTGAGGAACTTGCTTCAGAGGAGGAGGAAGAGGGAGTGGATGAGGTGCCTTCAAAGATTAAGGAGATTTGTGCCAAGTGGAATGATGTCCAAATGTTTGTGCAGAAGTACCACCCTGAGCAAGCTGAAACAAGCCATCTTTGCAACAAGTTCAGTGACAGAGCCATGTCCCATTTTAGGGAAATGTTAAAGAGGCGCCAGAAACAGAGGACTGTGGACAGTTATTTTGTGAGACAGGGGTCCAGTGACTCTCAAGCTGGTCCTAGTGGCATTAAAAGACAGAGAAGGGAAGTAACCCCAGAGAGGGCTTTACCTGAAGTCCTCATGGAGGGGGATTCTCCTTCCAAACACTAACCCCAACTCCCTCTCTCCTCCTCCCTATCTTCCAGATGCCATCACCAATCTTCAATAAAGGTAAGTAAAAATGTTATTTTATATTTTATATTATATGTATGTATTATTTTATATGTATGTAAAACTGTAATTAATCTCTATAAAATGTATTTTTTGTGTGAATATTTTTGGGTTTCTGGAACGGATTAATTGTATTTCCATTATTTCTTATGGATTTGAATTTCAGACTTTTCGAAATTAGAACTAGCTCCTGGAATGGATTAAGTTCGATTTTTGAGGTTCCACTGTACACAAATGGAGCAAATTCTTCCGCACAGCCAATTACAGTTGGTGTCCACAGGGAAGTGTCTTTGGCCCTCTTCTCTTTCTCGTTTACATAAATGACCTACCAAATGCATCGCAACTACTCAAACCCACACTATTTGCAGATGACACTACATACGTCTTCTCTCACCCGAGCCCAGTCATGCTAGCCAATACTGTAAATACCGAATTGCAGAAAATATCTACCTGGATGATGACTAACAAACTTACTCTCAATATTGACAAAACCTACTTCATTCAGTTTGGTAACAGAGCTACAGATGTCCCTCTTAGCATAATGATAAATGGATCACCTATCACAAAGCTCACAGAGGGAAAATTCTTAGGAATCCACCTTGATAACAGACTCAAATTTCAAACACATGTACAACAAATTTCCAAGAAAATTTCCAAGACCGTAGGCATACTATCGAAGATACGGTACTATGTTCCACAGTCAGCCCTCCAGGCCCTATATCACTCACTTATTTACCCCTATCTCACCTATGGAATTTGTACATGGGGCTCAACAACAATAAACCATCTCAGACCATTAATTACCCAACAAAAGGCTGCAGTCAGAATAATGATAAATTTCCACTACAGGCAGCACACTCCACCAATATTCAAAACTCTAAACCTACTCACCATACAAAACATCCATACTTATTATTGTACCTACTACATACATAGAACACTTAACTTGGATATAAACCCTCTCCTCAAATGTCTCCTTACCAACCTCAACAGAACACATGACCATAACACAAGGCACAGATCACTCTTTGATGTTCCTCGTGTCCATCTCACACTATGCAAAAACTCAATGCACATAAAAGGCCCTAAAATCTGGAATTATTACCTGTGAATATAAAAGAAACACTGTCTGTTTATAAATTCAAGTCTCTTCTTAAAAATCACTTACTCCCCCACAACTAAATAAATACTGAATAATTGTATCTCATAAATGTTTAACCTGTGACCCAATCAAACTTCGTTATTTTTCATTGCATTACCTAACAGAATACTCCATTCTACTGAATGCACAGCAACACAGTAAATGACCATATGACCTGTCTTTGAAATACTCATTTGTGCTTAATATTTGTTTACAATAATGTTTACCACTGAATATATCATTGCTTATTTAATCTTAAGTTAATTTTAAGCCTGCCCATAATGCTCTGCATACAAGGGGCTTTGGCATGTTACACTTAATCACTGTATTTCTTTGTACTTCTATGTATCATGTTCAAATTAATAAATAAATAAATAAATAAATAAATAAATAAATAAATAGGTCATTTCTGTTTGGCGTATTTCTGTCTGAGTAGTGAAACATTCGTAGCAACAGAGTGAATCTGTTGCAGGGAAGGAGATAATGGAAAACTGGAGTACTGATGAAGTGGTCCGTGGACCAGTAATTATGTATATTGTTCTTATAGATATGTGGTATGAGCATGACGGTGGCAAAGAATAAATACATTTCAGCCACTGTTGTGTCCTTCCACCTGTGCAGCCATGATGATTCTCCAACCTCTGTTATGTTGTCCATGACATATCGGTAATAATTGTTTGTCTGGGTCACTATGAAGTTCATTATAGGCTCGTTGAAGTACAACTGGAAATAGTCTTAACTCTGTAGACTCATTCGTTATGGGACATTCTGGCTGGATACCACTTCCACTCGCATCAAAATCACAAGGCTGTGGCACAAATATTCTTTGTGTCCAGTTCCACTCACGATCACATGGTGCAGGGTGGACCTGTGGCATGGGGCGAGGGGGAGCAGGAGGAGGGACAGGAGTGGAGGCAGCACATGGTTGAGGGGATGCCAGGCGGTCCTTTGTCTGTCCACCCACTGCGCCATGTGGTCCAGGCACCGTGCCACTCACCACTACTTCCTCCATCCCCGCATATTCGCCTTCATGATCACTTTCACTATCAGTGGCCAGGGTTTTGGATCGTGACTTGCCACGACCCTTGGGGATTGCTTATGGCACACTGCCTGAACGTAGATAACGATGCCTAAAAGTACGCTTCACTGGTGAATAATGAACTTCACTATCGCTAGACAAATCCTTGAATGGCATAAAATCAATCTCATCGTCACTTACATCACTTTCTCTAAAACACTGGGAAAACGATAGTTTTCTCTTGCAAAGTTGCCTATGGGTAACACTCGCCACTCTTGTGGTGCTTGGCCCAGGGTCTTGTGTGGCCATACTGGCCACCCTAGAAGTACTTAGCCTAGGGTCTGCTGTGGCAACACTGGCTACTCCAGAGGTGCTTGGCCCTAAGACAGGTGTCATTACCCCAGAGGTGCTTGGCCCTAGGACAGGTGTCGCTACCCCAGAGGTGCTTGGCCCTAGGGCAGGTGTCGCTACCCCAGAGGTGATGGGCTGAGGGTCATTTGGGTTATCGTCGACATTTTCACTAATTCCTTGAATATTACTGGCCCCATTGGTGTCAGATCCACTAAACTCATGATCTATATCACTTTCCTCGAATAGTAGAATGTTAATACGACGAGGCGTGAGTGAATCAAGAGGATGTGCCATGGTGTTGACCCAAGATGGAGCTGAATGTAACTGGTCCTACCATGTGGTACCCGGGCATCCCACATTTTCTTCATACTGCGCACACTGAGTGCACACACCCATTCTCTCATGCCTAGGCGACTCAGGCCTATCACGCCAATTTTGAATGAATGAAAAATAAAACGTATATATACGTTTGGACCGTTTAAGGGTTAATTGGATTTACATTATTTCTCATGGGGAAAATGGTTTCAGTTTTCGTTGATTTCACATTTCGTCAGACTCTCTGGAACGAATTAAAGACGAAAAGGGAGGTTCCACTGTAACAGGTATTTATAGCAACAGGAGCAGAGTTAGACACCATGTAAGCTTGGTACAGAGGATATCGTCCGCAACTTCATTGCTAAAGAATTTATTGATCTGACCTGCTTCCACTAATAAGCCTGGCTCAGCTGCACCTCATGTCTGGCTCCATCCTCATACTGCTACTTGAGACTAAAGGACTGGTTATCTCTAAAATTTCCTCTCCACTTCTTCCCACTGTCTCCAGTATAAAAAAGTCACCTCTGTATTCAACTGAAGAAGCAGTTGTACTGGCAAAGTGTTCATCAAAAAAATACCTAGGTGCTGTAGATATTTCTTATTCATCAACTTGTTGGTAATGAATAAAATTGAGAAATTGATTGGGAGTGGGAAAAGACAAGGTTGAGTGAAGAGGAAGTGGGATGGAAAGGATGAGGAAAAGGGTAAGAAGGGCACCTTAAGACAAATTTATAAAGTTGTGCAGTATCATGAAATATGCTGAGATAGGAGGCCAGCGATTCACTCCTTGAATGCCTAATATACAGTGGGACCTTGCCTAGCGAACGCATCGCGTAACGTTAAATCTGCCTAGCGATACATTTTAACGCAAAAATTTTGCCTCGGCTAGCGCTAAAAAACTTGCTCAACGCGGTTCGTTCGAGACGCATCCACGTGCGACCTGAGCCCGCCTCACTTGTTCCGTGGGTGCCAGTGTTTACAAGCCAGCCACCACGGTCGCTTCCAAGCATACAATCAGAACATTTCATATTATCACAGCCTTTTTAGTGATTGCACCTGCAAAATAAGTCACCATGGGCCCCAAGAAAGCTTCTAGTGCCAACCCTACAGCAAAAAGAGTGAGAATTACTATGGATATAAAGAAAGAGATCATTGCTAAGTATGAAAGTGGAGTGCGTGTCTCCGAGCTGGCCAGGTTGTACACAAAGCCCCAATCAACCATCGCTACTATTGTGGCCAAGAAAATGGCAATCAAGGAAGCTGTTCTTGCCAAAGGTGCAACTTTGTTTTTGAAACTGAGATCGCAAGTGATAGAAGATGTTGAGAGACTGTTATTGGTGTGGATAAACGAAAAACAGACAGCAGGAGATAGCATCTCTCAAGCGATCATATGTGAAAAGGCTAGGAAGTTGCATGACGATTTAATTAGAAAAATGCCTGCAACTAGTGATGATGTGAGTGAATTTAAGGCCAGCAAAGGTTGGTTTGAGAGATTTAAGAATTGTAGTGGCATAATGTGATAAGGCATGGTGAGGCTGCCAGTTCGGACCACAAAGCAGCTGAAAAATATGTGCAGGAATTCAAGGAGTACATAAGACAGTGAAGGACTGAAACCTGAACAAGTGTTTAATTGTGACGAAACAGGCCTGTTTTGGAAGAAAATGCCAAACAGGACGTACATTACTCAGGAGGAAAAGGCACTCCCAGGACATAAGCCTATGAAAGACAGGCTTACTCTGTTGATGTGTGCCAATACTAGTGGTGATTGCAAAGTGAAGCCTTTATTGGTGTATCACTCTGAAACTCCCAGAGTGTTCAGGAAAAACAATGTCCTCAAGGCTAATTTGCGTGTGCTGTGGAGGGCAAACAGTAAGGCATGGGTCACTAGGGACTTTTTCTATGACTGGTTACACCATGCATTTGCCCCCACTGTGAAAAATTACCTAATTGAAAAGAAATTAGGCCTTAAGTGCCTCCTGGTATTAGACAATGCTCCTGGTCATCCTTCAGACGTGGCAGAGCGACTTTCTGTGGAAATGAGCTTCATTAAGATTAAGTTTTTGCCTCCTAATACCACTCCTCTCCTGCAGCCCATGGACCAGCAGGTCATTTCCAACTTCAAGAAACTGTACACAAAAGCTATGTTTGAAAGGTGCTTTGTAGTGACCTCAGAAACTCAATTGACTCCAAGAGAGTTTTGGAGAGATCACTTTTGCATCCTCAATTGTGTAAACATTATAGGTAAGGCTTGGGAGGAAGTGACTAAGAGGACCTTGAACTCTGCTTGGAAGAAACTGTGGCCAGAATGTGTAGACAAAAGGGATTTTGAAGGGTTTGAGGCTAACCCTGGGAATCCTATGCCAGTTGAGGAATCCATTGTGGCATTGGGGAAGTCCTTGGGGTTGGAGGTTAGTGGGGAGGATGTGGAAGAGTTGATGGAGGAGGACAATGAAGAACTAACCACTGATGAGCTGCTAGATCATCTTCAACAGCAAGAGGCCACACCTGAGGAAACTGCTTCGGAGGAGGGGATAGAGAAATTGAGGAAGTTGCCTACTTCAAAGATTAAGGAGATGTGTGCAATGTGGCTTAAAGTGCAAACCTTTTTTGATGAAAATCACCCTCACACAGCTATTGCAAGCCGTGTTGGCAACCTGTACACTGACAATGTTGTGAAACACTTTAGGAATGTCATAAAGGAATGGGAGGTACAGGCCTCTATGGACAGATATGTTGTGCGACAGAGGTCCAGTGACTCTCAAGCTGGTCCTAGTGGCATTAAAAGAAGAAGGGAAGTAACCCTGGAAAAGGACTTGCCACCTCAAGTCCTAATGGAAGGGGATTCCCCTTCTAAACACTAACACCATCAACACTCTCCCCTCCTCCCATCCTATCAATCATCACCAGATCTTCAATAAAGGTAAGTGTCATGTAACTGTGCATGTCTTCTTCAGTTTGTGTGTATTAAAATTAATATTTCATGTGGTAAAAATTTTTTTTTGTTCATACTTTGGGGTGTCCTGCACGGATTAATTTGATTTCCATTATTTCTTATGGGGAAAATTAATTCGCCTAACGATAATTTCGCCTAACGTTGAGCTCTCAGGAACGGATTAATGGCGTTAGGTGAGGGTCCACTGTAATTTATCTAATTTTCATTTTTTTTTTAGAGGAGTGTGATGAGCTGCAACACCGAGTGAAGGAGCTGCAGGATACTGTTGATGCTACTTCCAAGATGAACTTGGTCCTACAAACAACCGAGACAGAGTTACGTCAGCAGCTTCAGGGAGCCATCTTGCAGGAGGAGTATGCTATAGTCACTAAACAAGCTCAGCAACTTACTGATGAAAAAGTATGTCAGATTTACTTGTTTAGAATTGCATAGAGAGGCTTATAAGAGTTTTCTTTTAACATTAATTTGTCAGGAATTGGAAAGCAGGAGAATAACAAAAAAAAAGGCACGATTCCGTGACTGGAATGATACACAAATAACCCGCACATAGAAGAGAGAAGCTTATGACGATGTTTCGGTCCGACTTGGACCGAATATAATTAAGATGGAGTGTAGAATGATAAAGTTTGAATAAGGAATATAGAGGGTGGACAGAAGAGATGTGGATTGCATTCAACTAGTTGTGCTCCTTATTTATCGTAATTTATGCAAGTTGAGTCACAACTCCTGGCCTCTCCTCTTAATTTAAACAACTTGTGCCTCCTGATAGCAAGTTCCATGTTGTACAGTGAGCTAATTTCTGCATTATCTAAACACTAAAAATTCCATAACCTAACATAATCTATATTATTATTATAGTTAATTACTATAGTTAACTATCAATAACAAAATGATAAACAATCATCTTAAGGTTGACAACATGGGACACATGGTTACAACTTAAAACATTGGTAGCACTATATGTACTCTTAAGTTGGAGGAAGAGAGGCTTAAGATCCAGTGACCAACTTTACTGATTTCTGGCCTCCAGTAACCTATCTTACTTGATTATAAAACTGTGCATTTTGTTTACCTTCACCACCTTGTCACCTTGCTTGTTCCACTTGCCTGCTACCATCAACTAAAAAAGTTATTCGTCTGCTATTTATGCCTTCAAGCTGCTCTTCACATCTCAAACAACCTTTTTCTCCAAATTCTAATCCCCTTGTATGTATCTTTTATGTCAGCCTGCCCCCTCCTCTGGTTGTCCTCTCTTCTAGTTGTCATACTTTCCTGTTTAAAGACTATTTGTTTAATATAAATACAGTGGACCCTTTGTTATCGGCCGTAATCCGTTCCAGAAGCTCGGCCTAAAACCGAAATGGCCGAAAACTGAAATAATATTTCCCATAAGAAGTAAAGACAATTAATCCATTCCAGACAAAAATATTCACCCCAAAAATTTTTTTTTAACAATTAACCCTTTCAGAGTCATGAGGCCCTCTCCTAAACTTGTTTTCAGGGTCGAAAATTTGTTAAAAAAAAAATTATTTTTTCTTATAAAAACTTACAGAATTATGCTCTCGCGAAGTTAGCGGTCTCAACAATGTTAATGCATCGGCGATTTTGCCCACTTTGAGCCCTATTTTCAGCCAATTCCAGTGTACTAGTCGACAAAAATCATTACTATTTCACTAGAACTTCGTTTTTTCTATCGAATGAGTACAAGAAACCACCCATTTACCGATTTCAACTATCCAGTAAAATGGTCAGAAATTAGCAATTTTGCCAATTTCACACAAATTTTAAAAGATACCAGTTTCCAAATAGGGTCCAGAATAAACAAGACAGACATTCCTGGCACTAAAATAACATTTCCTCTGTTCATTAGTCACATCCCCAGGCCCTTCTTACATTTCTTTTACTTTCCACTTTGAATTTTTATTCTCACAAAAAATAAAAGATTTACTGTTATGCAGACTACTGTATTAGTGTAGAAATGGTATAAATAATATCAGCACACTTGTGGAAGAATATTAGACTCACCAGTTGATGTGTATTGGACGCGTGGCATGATTTGTTTACTCTTGAACTTTGGCAAAAATCGAACATTTCTGCTATTTTGAGCTCAATTTCAAGGTACTTATCATTGTGAAACCAATCAAACTCATCTCAATTTCTGTAATATGTCTTCCATTCTATAAAATGAGACCAGGAAAACTAGAATACAACCATAAATACCATACAAAAATACAGTGCAAAGTCGCTGTTTTAAACCAAAAACACTGTCAAGGTTTTTTTTTCTCATTACGCACTGTGTGCTGCAGGATTTTTTTTTATACTGCGCACACTGACCACAGACCCATTCTTTCATACGTAGGCCTACCAGCTTTCTCGTACTAGATTTGAAGGTGCTAGAATTTAGGCGTACTAGTATGTCAATAACCCTGGTGCATAAGCCGTACTAGTACGTTGGAAACTCTGAAAGGGTTAAATCAGTATTACATACCTTTATTGAACACTAATGCTGGTTTCCTGCATGTCTACTACACTTCCTGCATGCCTGCTACACTCCCTGCATGCCTGCTACACTCCCTGCATGCCTGCTACACTTCACACTTAAATTCCATGGTGTTCCTCACTTTCTTTACCACAGGAGCTTTACTAGGAACTTTCTTTGGAGCCATGGGTACTTATTTCGCAGTTGCACTGCAACTGTAGTATATTACATGTGGGAAAACAGCGAAATGTTTGGATGTATGAGCAGAAGCTTCCTCATGCACCGAAAGACACAGCCAAAGTGACGCACAAGCAGCCCCAGCTGGCAGACGGGCGTGTTCGAAACGGCTGATCACCGAGTTGGCAGATAACAGGAACGGCCAATAACCGAGGGTTCACTGTATGCAGAGGTGGTGTGGAGTTTCTAAAAGTATTAGTCAGAGGGCTGAAGAGGGGTTGTTGAGGTGGTTTGGTTATTTAGAGAGAATGGATCACAGTAGAATGACTTGGATGGAATATAAAGGATTTAGAGAATAATACAAACTTTGGAGAGGTTAATGTTAAAGTGACATTTCAGTCTATCCTGAACCAGTATCAAGGATGGACTGAAATGTCTAGTTTCCTCCAGAGTGCGAGGGGGTTGTCCTCAAAAAGGTTGAAGGGAGGGGGGGTAAAGGAGGTTTTATGGGCGAGGGGCTTGGACTTCCAGCAAGCATGTGTGAGCGTGTTAGATAGGAGTGAATGGAGACGAATGCTTTTTGGGACCTGATGAGCGGTTGGAGTGTGAGCAGGGTAATATTTTGTGAACGGATTCAATCTAGTTCTGCTTATCTGTCTTTCTGTCTGCCTGTGTGTGTCTGTCTTTCTATTTGCTTGTCTCTGTCTCAGGGAGCGGCTAGTAAACCTGTTGGTTTGTGGTGTATGGGCCACTCCCTGATTGCTGAGCAGGTGACACTGCTTTTATTTGCGTCATGTTTATGTCCTATATCTACAAACACTGTATAGTACTTGTCCTGAAATTTTTGGGTTATCCTAGGTAATTTACATTATGTATAATTGTATTTATGAGTACATGTGAGAGACAGAGATATAGACAGAGATACAAATAGTGATATAGACAGATATATAGATAGACAGAGATATAGGCAGATACAGACAGAGACAGCCAAAGCCAGTCAGTTAGCTAGCCGAATACATAAGAACATAAGAAAGAAGGAACACTGCAGCAGGCCTACTGGCCCATGCAAAGCAGGTCCATGTCACCCCCCAGCTTAGACCAATGACCCATCTAGTCAGGTCACATCCACTGAAAGAAGGAACACGACTTGTGACCCAGTAGCACAAGCAAGTCAGGTCCAACTCACACCCACCCACACCCACTCATGCATTTATCTAACCTATTTTTACTTTCCTCTTAATATGTGAGTGTTACTATGACATGACATCAGTGAATCACTGGTGTTTGCCATGCTATTTGCTCTAGCTGGCGCTCAGTTGAACCGGTGCTCCCACAAGGTACTAAGTGGTCCCCGATTTTTTTCATAGTGTGCACACTGAGTACACAGACCCATACTTTCATGTCTAGGCGACTCAGGCCTATCGCACCAAATTTGAAGGAATGAAAAATAAAACAATCTACATTTGGAGCCCACCGCACGTGAATGTATGTCTATGTGTGGACAGTTTAAGGGTTAAGGGTGTCCTTAAATATAGGTGCCCTGTGGCCTGGTGGTTTAAGCTCTCGCTTCACATGGTGAGGGTCTGGGTTCGATATACAGTGGGGAACATAGACAACTGGTGTTTCTTTACACTGGTTGTCTACGCTCCCCATCAGTAAATGGGTACCTGGGAGTTAGTCGACTGGTGTGGATCACATCCTGGGACAAAACTGTAACCTAATTTGCCCGAAATGCTCTACATAACAAGTAGCTTTTGTACCTCTGTATGTATGCTAAAATTTCTAAATAAATAAATAAATATAGTAGTATGTCATTGATGTCAGCTAGGCCTATATACCTTGTATATGTACTTGAAGAAATGAAGATAGTATTATTATTATTATTATTATTAATAATGTGACTTGCTTGACAGATGCAATTATCATCAGATAAAAAGCGTCTGCAAGCTTTAGTAGATGTTCTGAGTACCCAGATGAAGCAGAAACAAATGCTTGAATCTTTGAATCAAGCTGAAGTGGATCATTTAAGAAAAGAAGTTCAAGATCTTGCAGCAATTAGTGATGAGCGCTCTAAAATAGGTGAGAAAGCTGTAAGTAAATGGTTACTTGCAGATTGTAATAGTTCATTTATTCATTATAATTATTGCATTCAGTAAAAATAAAAATTTTCATTAGCACTAAAAATTTTTTCACCAACTTTAAGAGAGATTATGGGAAACTTAGTACAATAATGTATTTTTTTTTTTACACAAAGGAGTGCACATGCACTCATGCATTATTTTAATGTTGAGATAAAGCAGTGACTTAATATATATATTGAGGTAAAACCATTGTTTTACTGTGCTGATGTTTATTCAGTATAGGACTAACTTATTATACTGAAGCACAAGATATGTCATAGTATTATTAAAAAAATTAATCTACCGTATTGATTCAATTAGAAAACATTCAGAGAAAAAATGGCCTCAACATTGTAAATATAATTACCATATATATTATTGCTTTTCAGATGAGTTCAGTCGAGAGATAATCTTTCTGAAAGTTAAGAATTTAGAACTGATTGCTGAAGTGGACGAGACTAAAGCCTTGTGTGAAAAACGGTCAGTTGAAATCTCTAGTTTAAGTCAACAGTTACGTGATAGAGAGAGACTTTTAGAAACTTCAACAGACACCAATCATGCCAGAGCCACGAGATTATATGTCATCATCAGGGACCTAAGGTTTGTATAGAAATACTGAGTGCATGTTGATTTTCTCTTAATTTTTTAACATTTAAAGGACAACAACATACAGTATACAGGACTGTGCACAATATACTGTATTAGATATGTACTGGTTTTAGTTGTTTTTGGTAATCTGATCATAATTACAGTATTAATACTGTATGAAGAACAATAACACTGGATAAGGCCAGTGTTATTGTTCTGTGCTTCAGGTAATTCCATGTCTGTCTTCAAAATTTTGATAAAACAAAAGATACTGTACAATAGTGTGTTTTTCTATAATGTATTAGCCCTTTCACTGTCCAGATCTCCAAAATTAAAATTGCTTTCAGTGTCCAATTTAAAAAAAAAAAATTTAATTAAAAAATAGACATTTTCCTGATGGTAATAAAACTACAGTTGCTCGAGTTCATGAAATTCCTGAAGTAAGGTTCCATGCACAGTGGATGGAGTTTTGCAAGTTTTTACACATGAATCACATGTCCTTGTATTTCTTTCTTTATCTGGTGGTGTTAGAACATACATAACACATCTGGGAATATTTCTTCTTCTCAGTGGAAGGAAGTTGTATTATATAGTGCTTTAAAGCTCATCAGGATTCTCCTTGCTTGATGGTGCATCTGTAGTGGCAGCAGCATTCTCTCTATCTTCATATTCATACAACACCAAGTCCTCATCTCTATCTTCAGTACCAGAATCACTCTGGGCAAATAGCAAATGGCCAATAATCTGTGGAGCGAGGGGATGTTTGGAACGTGACATGTTGGTATGGTACATTGAGGCAAACTGTTCCTAAAATGCTCATTGTGATGCAGGAATTTTTTTGTTGGTGCCACACCCACACAAAAAGTGAGCTAAAGGGATAACTGGCAAAGGAGGCAGATGGATCTTCAATTTTCTAACCAATCGAACACAAAGAGTAGTAGTAAACAGAGTTAAATCGGAAGCTGCCATAGTGAAGAGCTCTGTTCCACAAGGCACAGTACTTGCCCCCATCCTGTTCTTCATCCTCATATCATAGACAGAGATTTAAACCATAGCACTGTATCATCCTTTGCAGACGATACTAGGATCTGCATGAGAGTGTCATCCATTGAAGACATGGTAAATCTCCAAGAAGATATAAACCAAGTTTTCCAGTGGGCAATGGAGAACAGTGTGATGTTCAATGAAGACAAATTCCAACTACTCTGTTATGGAAAACTGGAGGAAATAATAGCTAGAACTGAGTATACTACAAACTCTAATCACACAACAGAGCAGAAAAGTAATGTGAATGACCTGGGAGTGGTAATGTCTGAGGATCTCACCTTCAAGGATCACAACAATGCCACTATCATATCTATGAGGAAAATGATAGGATGGATAATGAGAACATTCAGAACAAGAGATGCCAAGCCAGTGATGATCCTTTTTAAATCACTTGTTTGCTCTAGACTGGAATACTGCTGTACATTAACTTCTCCATTCAAGGCAGGTGAAATCACAAATCTAGAGAATGTACAGAGAACCTTTACTGCATGTGTAAGTTCTATCAGACACCTTAATTACTGGGAACACTTGGAAACACTTGACTTGTACTCACTGGGGTGCAGGTGAGAGTTACATCATAATCTACACCTGGAAAATCCTAGAGGGACTGGTCCATAATCTACACACAGAAATCACTCTCTACAAAAGCAAAAGATTAAGATGTTTATTTTGACAAATTACATGGTTGTACAGAGGAATATAATAGTTGGGTGTACATGCCAAAAGCCCCTTTGTATGCAGAGCATTTTGGGCAAACTTAAAGATTAACTTAAGAATAGTAGTGACTATACTCTACATGACCAAAATGCTATAGCTATACACTTGTCCAAACTTCCCACCACTACAGATATCAGTACTAAAACTCAACCCACAACTCAGGATATAAATAACCATAATTTAAACCTAGAAGATGATTGATCACGTTGACCCTGATCTAAACCTCCATAATCTGACACACAATCAAAACCTATTGGAAAATAACTGCCTTTACTACACAGCATCACAAGCCAGCACTATCCTAAACAATGCTAAAAGTCTATCAGTACTTAACTACAACATTAGGTCCTTTAGCAAACATTATGATGACCTCCTGGCACTCCTTGAATCACTAAAGACACCCTTCTCCTGCATTATTCTTACTGAGACCTGGCTTAAGCAGGACACAATAGATATCTACCCTCTACCAGGATACACAGCAATCCACAACTGCAGACCATACCAAGTTAGGGGTGGTATTGCAATCTATTACTCTAACCAATTATCTTGTATTAGCACCACTTGCTTTAATGATGAATATGGAGAATACATTTTTGCTAATTTTACTGTAAAAAACCTTAAGACGCCTATAACAATCGGTGCCATTTACTGGATACCCCACACAAACATCCCAAATTTCAGTGAGAAACTTAAGGCACTAATAACAAACAGACAAATGAATAAGCACCACCTTCTCTTAGCTGGAGACTTAAACATCAACCTTGGCCTACTAGATGATCAGCCTGTAACTGATTTCATCAACAATATGAACAACACACTTCTCATACCAACAATAATGAAACCAACCAGGCTCACTGAAACAAGTGCAACCATAATAGACCACATATGGACCAATATACTAGCCCCCCTTAAATCAGGGATAATCACAGATAGCACTACAGACCACTACCCTACCTTCCTCTTGACAAACATTAGTAAACCACCACTTGAATACAACAAAGTTTCATTTAGACTCCATGTTGAGGCCTCAATAAGGAAGTTCACAGCTGACTTAGAGACTGTTGACTGGCCTACAGAATTCTCCAAGGCCAATGGTACTGATGACTGGACAGACATTTTTCTTAACAAATTACTTAGACTATACAACAAACATTGTCCTATAAAAACAAAACAGATCACAAACAAACGGCTTGGTTGCCCATGGCTAACCAGCACCATTCTGAAATCCATTGATAAGAAACACCAATATGAAAAGCAATATAGACAGGGCTTAATACACAAAGATATTCTTAAACACTATTCATCAGTCCTCACCAAATTAATAAAGAAAGCCAAACAACTATACTACTCCAGTAGATTCACTGACACAAGAGGAGATATAAAAAAGACCTGGAAAACACTCTCTCAGATTCTAGGGACCCACAAACTGAAAAAAAACAAGAATATTGCCCTAACTAAAACTAATGAAACACCACTGCATCCCACTTACACAGCTAACAAGATAAACGACTTCTTCTCAATCATAGGTTCTAATCTCGCCAATAAAACCCCACGCACCAATGCCCATGCCGGGGACTACCTAGATGGGAATTTCCCAAATTCCTTCTATCTTGCTCCAACTGAGCCCATGGAAGTCACCGAGATTATAAAGTCACTTAAAAATAACTCAGGGAATCTGTCTCATGTCCCACCATTATTGTACAAGAGAGCGGCCCATGTCCTCTCGCATGCTATCTCATTGCTTTTTAACAAGTCACTAGAAACTAGCACCTTCCCGAAACTACTCAAGACGGCAAGGGTTACACCAATACATAAAGGTGGTGACCGTACAGATTTAAACAACTATAGGCCAATATCAAACTTACCATTGCTATCCAAAATCTTTGAGAAACTCGTGCACAAGAGACTATATTCATTTATAATGGCACAAAACATACTCAACCCCTGCCAATTTGGATTCAGGAAAAATAAAAGCACTAACGATGCAATCATAAAAATGCTAGATCTGCTTTACACAGCATTGGAAAATAAGGAATATCCACTAGGAATTTTTATTGACCTAAGAAAAGCTTTTGACACAGTAGACCACAGCATCCTACTCCACAAACTTGACCATTATGGTATAAGAGGCCATGCGCTTGCATATTTCAAATCTTACCTTACTAACAGGTATCAGTATGTCACCATTAAAGACACAGCATCAACAACACAGCCACTTGATACTGGAGTTCCGCAGGGAAGTGTCCTTGGTCCCCTGCTCTTCCTCATATACATCAATGATCTTCCAAACGTATCTCAACACCTGAACCCCATTCTCTTTGCTGACGACACGACTTATGTCATCTCTCACCCTAATCTTGCCACCCTCAACACCATTGTTAATGAGGAGCAGATCAAAATGTCGACTTGGATGACAGCCAATAAACTTACGCTTAACACTGACAAAACCTACTACATTATGTTTGGTAGCAGAGCAGGAGATGCGCAAATTAACATTAAGATCGACAACACTCTAATTGCCAGGCATAATGAGGGCAAATTCCTAGGCCTATACCTCGACAACAACCTGAACTTCAGCACCCATATCCAACACATAACCAAAAAAGTATTCAAAACGGTTGGGATCCTCTCCAAGATACGATACTACGTGCCGCAAACTGCCCTACTCACACTATACCATTCACTTATATATCCATACCTCACCTATGCTATCTGTGCTTGGGGTTCAACTGCAGCAACACACCTAAAGCCAATAATAACCCAACAAAAAGCCGCAGTAAGAATAATCACTAAATTCCATCCCTGGCAACACACCCCCCCCCACTCTTCATAGATCTAAACTTACTCCCTGTTCAGTACATCCACACTTACTACTGTGCAATCTACATCTACAGGACCTTAAATTCCAATATTAACCTTGACCTAAAACACTTTCTTGATAGTTGCGACAGAACCCACAGGCACAACACCAGACACAAACATCTCTATGACATTCCCCGTGTCCGACTAAACCTTTACAAAAATTCAATGTATGTCAAAGGCCCTAAAATCTGGAACACCCTACCTGAAAATTCTAAAACTGCAGACACATTCATCACCTTCAAAACTACCATCAGAAAACATCTTATCTCCCTGATACACCCTGTCAACTAATTACACGAATACCACCTGGTGGTTAACACTTACACTCACTCACCCATTTGACCATAAACAGAAATATCAATCTCAATCTCAAAATAATGAATCTTAACTAGTCATAAGTTGGCCTATGATACTCCAATACTGAAACTATGTATAGTGCCAAAACAGAAGCATTCACATTGCTAAACTCACAAACTAGTACAGTGGACCCCCGGTTAACGATTTTAATCCGTGCAAGAGGGATAATTGTTATGCGAAATAATCGTTATGCGAATGAATTTTCCCCATAAGAAATAATGGAAATAAAATTAATCCGTGCAAGACGCCCAAAAGTATGAAAAAAATTTTTTTTTACCACATGAAATGTTAATTTTAATACACACAAACTGAAAAAGGCATGCACAATTACATGACACTTACTTTTATTGAAGATCTGGTGATGATTGATGGGATGGGAGGAGGGGAGAGCATTATCTTCTTACTGTTTAGAAGGGGAATCCCCTTCCATTACGACTTGAGGTAGCAAGTCCTTTTCCGGGGTTACTTCCCTTCTTCTTTTAATGCCACTAGGACCAGCTTGAGAGTCACTGGACCTCTGTCGCACAACAAATCTGTCCATAGAGCTCTGTACCTCCCGTTCCTTTACGATTTGTCTAAAATGGGCCACAACATTGTCATTGAAATAGTCACCAGCACGGCTTGCAACAGCTGTGTCAGGGTGATTTTCATCTATAAAGGTTTGCAGTTCAACCCACTGTGCACACATTTCCTTAATCTTTGAAGTAGGCACAATGGATTCCACAACTGGCATAGGCTTCTCAGGGTTAGCCCCAAACCCTTCAAAATCTTTCTTAATTTCCATACTAATTCTCACCCTTTTTACCACAGGGTTGGCACTAGAAGCTTTCTTGGGGCCCATGGTCACTTATTTTCCAGAAACAGCACCGAAAACACTGTAATAATACGAAATATTCCGAGTGTATGCTTGGATGTTACCGCGGAGGCTGGCTGGTAAACAATGGGACGGGCGGCACATGTGAGGGCACATTGGACGCGTCTCGGACGAAAATCGGTGAGCGGGTTTTTAATCGGTATGCGCGGCAAAAATTTTGCGATAAAAGTAAGCGGTATGCGGAAAAATCGCTATGTGATGCCATCGTTATGCGGGGGTCCACTGTATTTAGTCACTTAGCCATAATACCAACTTACCTCATAATTTTGTAATATTTTAAACTTAAGATCTAATTTAAGTCTGCCCGAAATGCCTAGCCATGCTAGGTGTTCTAGTGGTACACTCTGTAATTATTATTTTACTACATGTAAACCACACAATAACCAAATTCTGTAAACTCAGCATTGTAATCCTTATAGAGAATAAACTTTGAATTTGAATTTGAATAATACATAGTTCATATGGTAATTAGACGAGTTACAGTGAGTACAGGAGAATTGAATATTTATCAGGTAACGCTACATGGTTTTGATAAGTCTAGTGGAGACTTATTACACTATTGAATTAGTTAATAAAGATTACAGTATTACAGTGTAAAAATTTAAAACAATTTACAATATGATGTACAGTGGTACCTCGAGATACGAACAGCTCAAAACTCGAACAGTTATGTAAGTGTATTTATGTAAGTGCATTTTTAAGTGTATTTTTGTGGGTCTGAAACTGATTAATCTAATTTACATTATTCCTTATGGGAACAAATTCGTTCAGTATCGGCACTCGACCAGCCTTCTGGAACGAAGTAAGTTCGTATCCCGAGGTACCACTGTATTACAGTTTAGTGCTATTTAAAACAATGAAATTTGGTGATACAATGGAACAGAGTACATTATGATGTACTGTATTACAATCTACTACTATTTAAAACAATGGAAAAGCAGACACCCTAATTTTGAAGTAGTAAATGGTTGAGCATTCATCAGCACAATATGAGCAGCTTTTGAGAAACTGGTTGTGATTAGGTATGGTTTGTCTGGTTAATTTTGGGTGATGAGGTGATTTCTTATTAGGACCTTAAACTGATTTGCAGACAGGGGTCCTTTAGTGTGTTTGGCAATGAATTCCAGATGTTCGGGCCTTTTACGTGCAAAGCATTGTTGCATAGGGAGAGATAAACATAAGGGATATTGAAGAGTGATCTGTGTTTTGTATTATGGTTGTGTGTTCTGTTATAGTTATCAAGACTTGGCAGGCAAAGCAACATACCTCCAGTGAAAAGTAGGGGCACCATTAGTACACTAAGAGAAACACAATAAATGTCCAGGGCCCAAGACTGTTCAGCAGCCTCCCACCAGCCATAAGGGGAACTACCAATAAACCCCTGGTTGTCTTCAAGAAAGAGCTGGGCAGATACCTAAAGTCAGTGCCAGATCAGCCGGGCTGTGGTTCATATGTTGGACTACGTGCAGCCAGCAGTAACAGTCTAGTTGATCAGGACCTAATCCATCAAGAGGCCTGGCCATGAACCAGGCTGTGGGGGTGTTGACCCCTGGAATACCCTCCAGGCAGTTAGACCTACCTAGGCCTATTTTATCCCATGTACCCTAACACTCCAGATCGCAGTCATTTTAAACACTGGTTGACATGTGTGGCAGTATATACACAACCATTGATTACATGCATGGCAGTATATGCACACCCAGATGGAATGAAATAGAATGACAGAGTATATAAATCTGTAGTGGAGGGAAGGCTGGGTAGGAGTCAGCCTAGGAAAGGTTGGAGAGAGGGGGTTAAGGAGGTTTTTGTGTGCGAGGGGCTTGGACTTCCAGCAAGCGTGTGTGAGCATGTTAGATGGGAGAAAATGGAGACAAATGATTTTTAGGACTTGACGTGCTGTTGGAGTGTAAGGTAACATTTATGAAGAGATTCAGGGAAACTGGCAGGCCGGACTTGATTCCTGGAGATGGGAAGTACAGCGCCGGCACTCTGAAGGAGGGGTATTAATGTTGTAGTTTTATAACTGTAGTATAAGCATGCCAGAGGCATGCCAGAGGCATGCTTACACTACAGTTATAAAACTGTAAAATGGATGATTTGTTAATAGAAAACACTCTATATTGGCACAGGTTATGGAACAGTACATTTTAATGTTCATTAATGAATACTGATATAAAAGTTAGGTAATTAAAAGGTTTATCATTCGTAAGAAGGATAATAGTGAGGTAGTTCAAATTTCTTTTTTTTTTTTTTTCAACAAGTCGGCAGTCTCCCACTGAGGCAGGGTAACCCAAAAAGAAAGGAAATCCCCAAAAAGAAAATACTTTTATCATCATTCAACACTTTCACCTCACTCACACATAATCACTGTTTTTGCAGAGGTGCTCAGAATGCAACAGTTTAGAAGCATATATGTATAAAGATACATAACATATCCCTCCAAACTGTCAATATCCCAAACCCCTCCTTTAAAGTGCTGGCATTGTACTTCCCATTCCCAGGACTCAAGTCCGGCTATATAGAAATAACTGGTTTCCCTGAATCCCTTCACTAAATACACCTACCATCCGACTTAAGACCGAGTTCGGTTCCGAGAAACCGGTCGTAAGTCGAAATGGTCATAAGTCGAACTTTACTACTGAATATCAACAAAACATTTTTGTAATGACTTTATTTTATTGTTTTATTTTGGTATTTCATGTTTTACTTTACTTTTTATGTTGTTAGTACTGTATTTTATACTGTAAGGTTTAGGATAAACACTGTGTACAATACAAATAGTTGTTCATTTCCCAGAAATTTGGCATAAAAAATACGGTCGTAAGTCGAATGGTCGTAAGTCGAGCAGGTCGTAAGTCGGATGGTAGGTGTATTACCCTGCTCACACTCCAACAGCTCGTCAGGTCCCAAATACCATTCGTCTCCATTCACTCTCATCTAACACGTTCATGCACGCTTGCTGGAAGTCCAAGCCCCTCGCCCACAAAACCTCCTTTACCCCTTCTCTCCAACCTTTTCGAGGACGACCCCTACCCTGCCTTCCTTTCCCTACAGATTTATACGCTCTCCATGTCATTCTACTTTGATCCATTCTCTCTAAATGATCAAACCACCTCAACAACCCCTCTTCAGCCCTCTGACTAATACTTTTATTAACTCCACACCTCCTAATTTCCACACTCCAAATTTTCTGCATAATATTTACACCACACATTGCCCTTAGAGTGTTGGTACTACTATACTTTCATACATTCCCTTCTTTGCCTCCATAGCTAAAGTTTTTTGTCTCCACATATACCTCAATGCACCACTCACCTTTTTTCCTTCATCAATTCTATGATTAACCTCATCCTTCATAAATCCATCCGCTGACACGTCAACTCCCAAATATCTGAAAACATTCACTTCTTCCATACTCCTCCTCCCCAATTTGATATCCAATTTTTCTTTATATAAATCATTTGATACCCTCATCTCCTTACTCTTTTCTATGTTCACTTTCGACTTTCTACTTTTACACACACTCCCAGACTCGTCCACTAACCTTTGCAATTTTTCTTTAGAATCCCCCATAAGCACAGTATCATCAGCAAAAAGTAACTGTGCCAATTCCCATTTTGTATTTGATTCTCAATAATTTAATCCCACCCCTCTACCGAACATCCTAGCATTTACTTCTTTTACAACCTCATCTATAAATATATTAACCCTTTTACTGTTTTGGTCTTATATATACGTCTTACGAGCCAGTGTTTCGGATGTATTAATACGCATAAATTCTAGCGGCTTCAAATCAAGCAAGAGAAAGCGGTAGGCCCACACATGAGAGAATGGGTCTGTGTGGTCAGTGTGCATCACACAAAAAAAAATCCTGCAGCACGCAGTGCATAATGAGAAAAAAAACTGACCATTTTTTTGGATTAAAATGCCGACTTTGAGGTGTATTTTCGTATGGTATTTATTGTTGTATTCTCGTTTTCATGGTCTCAAGTGATAAAATGGAAAACATGATGCAAAAATAGAGATGAATTTGATTAGTTTCACAATGAAAACGACCTTAAAACTGAGCTCAAAGTAGCGGAAGTGCTCGATATTTACCAATGTTCAGGAGTAAGTAAATCACACCACACATCCAATACACGTCAACTGGGGAGTCTAATATTCTTTCACCAGTGCACTGATATTATTTATACCATTTTTGCAATAATGCAGTAGTCTGCATAACAGTAAATTTTGTATTTTTTGTATGAATAAAAAATCAAAATAGAAACCAATAGTAATATAAAAGGGGCCTAGAGACTTGACTAATGAACAGAGGATATGTTATTTTAGTGCCAAGAAAGTCTATATTGTTTATTCTGGACCCTATTTTGAAATTGGCATCTTTTTTAATTTGCATGAAATTGGCCAAATTGCCAATTTCTGACCACTTTCTTGGGTAGTTCAAATCGGTAAATGGGCGGTTTCTTATACTCAACTGATAGAAAAAATAGAATTTTAAAGAAATAGCTATGAGTTTGGTCAACTGGAACAACGGAATTGGCCAAAAACAGGGCTCAAAGTTGGCAAAATCGCCGATGCATACTTGCCGCCAAGACTGCTAACTTTGCAGGAGTGTAATTCCGTGAGTTTTTGACCAAATTTCATACTTTTGGTGTCATTACCATTGGGAAAAGATTCTCTATCATTTCATAAGAGAATTTTTTTTTTTTTCAAAAATTTTGAGACAGAATGACAGTTTCAGCAAGGGGTTTGCGACAGTCAAAGGGTTAAACAACTGTGGTGACATTACACATCCCTGTCTAAGACCTACTTTTACTGGGAAGTAGTCTCCTTCTCTTCTGCACACCCTAACCTGAGCCTCACTATCCTCATAAAAACTCTTTACAGCATTTAGTAACTTACCACCTATTCCATATACATAACATCTGCCACATTGCTCCCCTATCAACTCTATCATATGCCTTTTCTAAATCCATAAATGCAGTAAAAACTTCCCTACTTTTATCTAAATACTGTTTGCATATATGCTTCAATGTAAACACTTGATCTACGCATCCCCTACCCACTCTAAAACCTTGCTCATTCTATAATTTTTTCACTAATAACCCTACCGTACACTTTCCTGGTATACTTAGCAAACTTATTCCTTTATAATTTTTACACTCTCTTTTGTCCCCCTTCCCTTTATATGAAGGGTCTATACATGGTCTCTGCCAATCTGTAGGTACCTTCTCCTCTTTCATACATTTATTAAACAAAAATACCAACCACTCCAACACTATATCCTCTCCTGCTTTTAACATTTCTGTCATGATCCCATCAGTTCCAGCTGCTTTACCCCCTTTCATTCTACATAATGCCTCATGCACCTCCCCCACACTCACATCCTGCTCTTCTTCACTCCTAAAAGATGGTATACCTCCCTGGCCAGCGCATGAAATTACCGCATCCCTTTCTTCGTTGACATTTAAAAGTTCCTCAAAATATTCTTGCCATCTACCCAATACCTCCATCTCCCCATCTACTAACCCCCTTACTCTGTTTTTAACTGACAAATCCATTTGTTCCCTAGGCTTTCTTAACTTGTTTAACTTGCTCCAAATTTTTTTCTTATTTTCATTAAAATTTCTTGACCATGCCTCTCCCACTCTATCATCTGCTCTCCTTTTGCACTCTCTCACCACTCTCTTCACCTTTCTTTTACTCTCCATATACTCTACTCTTCTTATAACACTTCTGCTTTGTAAAAACCTCTCATAAGCTACCTTTTTCTCTTTTATCACACCCTTTACTTCATCATTCCACCAATCACTCCTCTTTCCTCCTGCACACACCCTCCTATAACCACAAACTTCTGCACCACATTCTAATACTGCATTTTTAAGACTATTCCAACCCTCTTCAGCCTCCCCACTACTCACACTTGCACCAGCTCACCTTTCTACCAATAGTTGCCTATATCTTTATTTATTTATTTATTTATTTGAACATGATACAGAGAAGTACAAAGGAATACAGTTATTAACCCCTTCGGTGGTGCTCCAGTGTCCAAGAAATTTTGAAAAAAAAAAAAAAAATTCTTACAGAATTAAAGAGTATATTTTTGTGAAGGTAATAAGAAAAAAAAAATTTCTGATCAGTACTTACTGAGATACAGTGCCGAGAAGTTGACCCAAAATGACCTGGTGGTGGCAGCATCGACGATTTCCACATACGCGCATTACTTTATTTAATGTTTTTTGTAGTTTTTTCTTTTCTTTTCTAATTTTTTTCTTTTCCTACTAACATTTGGGGCCTGAGAGACCAATACTGTATATAATGTATATATATAAACTCACTGTATTGAACACAATAACCGCACTAAAGTTATTATCATATTATTGTTTACCACTTTTGTTTATTACAATAAACATGCACAAATCTTGTATAATACTAATGTTCTATCATATATTTACATATTTACATTCACTGGACATGGTTTTAGAACTGCTGGAGCTTGTGGAACTCCTTGAAACAAGGCACCATGCACAGAGGTACCTTACATTCCTCACACATAAACCGAGTGTCTTTGCGTCTTTGTTGCCATCATTTTGTTTGTGCACAGACATCACATCTCTTCTGAGCAAATTTCTTCTGATCACCTTCCCTCCTCAAACGCTTGGGTATATTCTCAGGAATTCAAGGACCTTGTTGTATAGCAGGTGTTGTTACCTGGTACTTCATTATGAGATGTCTGACAACAGACAAACAAAATTCACCATACGGTGGTCTGTTGCCAATCTTCATTTGGTACATATTATATGCATTGATCATTGAAATGTCCATGAGATGGAAGAAAAGTTTCATGTACCTCTTGTAACTTTTACGAACACAATCAACAAAGCCAATCTGCATGTCACATTTGTCAACAAAGCGCATGTTTTGTGTATAATCAATCACTGTCACTGGTTTTCGAATACGTTCATTAGTCACTCGATCAACTTTGCCACTGTCTTGCATTTCGTTAGTGAATGGTTGTCAACAATGTGACATCTTGTCTGTCATGCCACCGTAATGCCATGATGTCGTTGGCAGTAAACACCTGCACGTCATCACCACAAGCACCTGCGTTGAGCTTGGGCATATGTTTACAATTAGAATGCACTGTGCCACACACATCTGTCTTGTTCACTCGCAAGAAATCACTGAGTAAGGGGCTTGTGTACCAGTTATCGGTATATAATGTATGCCCCTTACCAAGATAAGGTGCCATCATGCTTCTCACTACATCACCTGAGATACCCAATAACATCTTGGTATCTTTTAATGTTTTACTTCCCGTGTATACAACAATATCCAGTACCAGGCCACTGTCAGTCACAGAGTACAAACAGTTTTATACCAAAGCGTTTCCTCTTGCTCGGTATATACTGCTTGAATAACAGCCTACCTTTGAACAAAATCAAAGACTCATCAATTACAAGATTCTTGAATGGATAAAAGTATTTGCTGAACTTTTGTTTGAGATACATAAAAACATTTCTAATCTTGTATAACCTGTCACTTCTGTCAGGCCTGGTTTTGTCAGAGAAGTGCAACATACGTAACAGTAAGATAAACCTGTTCACTGGGGTGATTTCACTGAAGACCGGGGTAGAAGTTAGCCAATCTGTGGACCAGTATGCTTTTATATTATGCTTATAGACATGAGGCATAAGCATTATTGTTGCAAAAAACAAATACATTTCTGCAACAGTCGTCTCTTTCCACCGGTGTAGTCTTGACTGTGGTGATATCATTGTATTTGCCATGGTGTACTCAAAATACTTGTTACTTTCCCTGACAATAATTTCCATCAAGGGCTGGTCAAAGAATATTTAAAAAAATTCCAGTTCATTGGCCGTGTTTCCAAGGGAACAAGTAGGTAGAATTCCACTTTGAGAGTCATCAAAGTAGTGGGGCTTGGGAACAAAATTGGGATTTTGCTGCCAATCCCAGATACAGTTTGCTGGTGGATACTGGACATCATAGGCTGGTTGTGCTGGTAGTTGTGGTTGTGGTGGGCTGGTGGTTGATGCTCTGCTTTGTCCTTGAACTGCGGAGTCAGCAGCGTGGGTCCCAGCCTGGGCTGGTGAGTCACACATGGCCGTGGCACTACCATCGCCACTACCACCATCTACTGATGCCTGTGGTCTATACATGCCAAGTGTAGCCACATCATCCTCACTTTCACTGTCTATTCCTGGTGTAGGGCCACGGGATGTACTCCGGGATGTACTCCGTCCCCTGGGCGCCGCATAGGGTACACTACCCGAGCGCATGCAGTGGCGTACATACCGACATTTCACTGGTGAATATGTTTCCTCACTATAACTACTCAAATGATCGTCAAGAGCAACAAAATCACAATCTACATCACTATCATCATCACAACTAAAGTCAGAGGCCTGGCCATGCGAAAATAATAGTTTTCTTTTGCGTTGAGGTACAACTGACTGTGACTGAGGAGTGCCCACACCAGAGGTAGAAGGTTGAGGATCGTCAGGGTTTTCTCTGCTATTATCGATATCCTGGTCATTTCTTTCGGTCACTAACTGATCAAAGCCAAAGAATTCGTCTTCATTTCCACTAACATCAGTGCCAGAACTATCAGATAGGAAGAGGAGAGTCCCAATTTTCCTTGGAGTGAGAGCTGCCTTGCGACGAGGCATGGTGAACAAGGGTAACTGAGCCAGCGTTCTCACAATGCTATGCAGGCACCTAGATTTTTTGTTTATGGCGCACACCCACCACACAGACCCGTTCTCTCACATGTAGGCCTATGAGCGTTTTCACGCTAAATTTAATGGCGCTAGAATTTTGGCATAGATCTACGGTTTGGACATTGAACGTGAAGCTGTAGATCTACGGGACGGACCCTGAAAGGGTTAAAGTGCAACATGCCAAAGCCGCTTGTATGCAGAGCATTATGGGTAGGCTTAAAATTAACTTAAGATTAACTAAGCAATGATATATTCAGTAGTAAAAACATTATTGTAAACAGATAACAATTTAGCACAAATGAGTATTACAAAGACAGGTCATATGGTCATTTACTGTGTTGCTGTGTAATCAGTACAATGGAGTACTATTTTGTTAGGTAATGTGATTAAAAAATAAAGTTTGATTGGGTCACAGGTTAGACATTTATGAGATACAATAATGAGAAACATTTATGAGATACAATTTATGAGATGGAATTATTCAGTATTTATTTAGTTGTGGGTGAGTAAGTGATTTTTGAGAAGAGACTTGAATTTATAAACAGACAGTGTTTCTTTTATATTCACAGGTAATGAATTCCAGATTTTAGGGCGTTTTATGTGCATTGAGTTTTTGCATAGCGTGAGATGGACAGGCCCGGTGGCCTGGTGGCTAAAGCTCCCGCTTCACACATGGAGGGCCCGGGTTCGATTCCCGGCGGGTGGAAACATTTCGACACGTTTCCTTACACCTGTTGTCCTGTTCACCTAGCAGGAAATAGGTACCTGGGTGTTAGTCGACTGGTGTGGGTCACATCCTGGGGGACAAGATTAAGGACCCCAATGGAAATAAGTTAGACAGTCCTCGATGACGCACTGACTTTCTTGGGTTATCCTGGGTGGCTAACCCTCCGGGGTTAAAAATCTGAACGAAATCTTATCTTATCTTAAAGAGTGATCTGTGCCTTGTGTTATGGTCATGTGTTCTGTTGAGGTTGGTAAGGAGACGTTTGAGGGGAGGGTTTATATCCGAGTTAAGTGTTCTATGTATGTAGTAGGTGCAGTAATAAGTATGGATGTTTTGTATGGTGAGTAGGTTTAGAGTTTTGAATATTGGTGGAGTGTGCTGCCTGTAGTGGGAATTTGTTATCATTCTGACTGCAGCCTTTTGTTGGGTAATTAGTGGTCTGAGATGGTTTATTGCTGTTGAGCCCCATGCACAAATTCCATAGGTGAGATAGGGGTAAATAAGTGAGTGATATAGGGCTTGGAGGGCTGACTGTGGAACATAGTACCGTATCACCCGAACTTCCTCCTCCCTTAGTTTATACACTTTCACATATAACAATATTACCATTACCAAATTTTGTATTGGAAATTGTTGTTTCTTGGCATGATACACTGTTTCCAGAAGAACTCCTATATTGGCAGAGTTTTTATAATCCTTTAATGCATGTGTAATTTGATCATAATTTTTGGTGCAAATCTGTAAAGAAATGCAAATTATTGTTATGACTCCCATATTCTGTTGCATTTGTGCAAGATCTCTTAACTGAATACAATCTATGGGATTTTCTTCAAAACATGTTCACTACATTTTTTATACCCAAATTGGTCCTTAGCACTTTTTTAATCCTTTCAGGGTCCACAAGCCAAATTTCAAAGTGTGCATCGGGGTCCAAGAATTTTCAAAAAATAATTTTGTTATTTTTTCTTATGAAATGGTTGAGAATCTTTTTCTGAAGGTAATGAAACAAAAAGTATGAAATTTGATGGAAAATTGACGAAATTATGCTCTTGCGTATCTTGATGTATCTGATATTTATGCATCGGCGATTTTGCTGACTTTGACTCCCATTTTAGGCCACTTACATTGTTCCAGTCGACCAAATTCTTAGCTATTTCACTAGTATTAATTCTGTTCTGTCGATTGAGCACAAGAAATCGCCAGGTTAACTGTTTCAACTGCAAAATAAAGTGATCAGAAATTGGTAATTGGCCAATTTAATGGAAAGTTCAAAATACAGTGGACCCCTTGTTTTTCGTAATTAATCCGTTCCAGGAAGTGTGACTATTTTCGAAATTGACGATTTTCGAAACCATTTTCCCCATAAGAAATAATGTAAATACAATTAATCCGTTTCAGACACCCAGAAGCATTAAAACAAAAGTTTTTTTACATGAATTATAGCTGTAGTACATACACAATACAATGTGACATGATGAATGAAATATTAACAGCATAACACTTTCCTTTATTGGCGATTTTTCTTAGTGTATGGAAGACTGGAGGAAGGGAGAGATTGGATTATTTACTGTTTGGAAGGGGAATCCCCTTCCATCAACAGCTCAGGTACCAAGTCCTTTTCTGGGGTTACTTCTCTTCTCTGTTTCTTAATGCCACTAGGACCAGCTTGAGAGTCACTGGAGCCCTGTCTCACAAAATAAGTGTCCAGAGAGCTCCGTTTCTGGCATCTCTTTAAAACGCCCATAAAATGGGCCAAGACTTTGTCACTGTACAAGTTGCTGATATGGCTTGCAACAGCCTTGTCAGGGTGATGTTTCTCCATAAATCTTTCCATCCTATCCCACATTTCAAAAATCTTCTTAATTTCTGAAGAAGGCAACTTCTTCCATCTCTCTTCCTCCTCCTCTGCAGCAATATTCTGAGCTGCAGCCTGTTGCTGTTCCAGCTGAAGCTCTTGCAGCTCCTCAGTGGTTAGCTCTTCATTGTGGTCCTCCAACTCTTCCACATCCTTCAAATTCACATGCAACCCCATAGAACTCCCCAATGCCACAATAGATTCCACAACTGCCATAGGCTCGTCAGGGTCAGCCCCAAACCCTTCAAAATCCCTCTTGTCAACACAATCTGGCCACAATTTTCTCCAAGCAGAGTTCGAAGTCCTGGTAGTCACTCCCTCTCAAGCCTTACCTATAAGGCTTATGCAGTGGAGGATACTGAAGTGATCCTTCCAAAACTCTCTTAGGGTCAAACGAGTGTCTGAGGTCACTTTAAAGCACCTTTGAAACATTGCTTTGGTGTAGTTTTTTTTAAAGTTTGAAATGATCTGCTGGTCCATGGGCTGGAGGAGAGGAGTGGTATTAGGGGGCAAGAACTTTACTGTGATGACCCCATACTCCTCCAGAATTAGGTCATTCAAGTTTGGAGGATGAGCAGGTGCATTGTCCATTAGCAGGAGGCACTTGAGATCCAATTTATTTTCCAGGAGGTAATTCTTCAGAGTGGGGCCAAACACTTCATTGAACCACTCAACAAAAATTTCCCTTGTGACCCATGCCTTATTATTAGCTTTCCAAAATACACAATTTACTCTTCATAATGCTCTGGGATTTTCAGAATGGTACACTACTAATGGCTTCACTTTGAAATCCCCTTACGAAAAATGAGGGTCACTGTAATTCTGTTTTGCTCTGTCCTTGCAAAATGACCAAACTGCCTCAATAACCCCTCTTGAGCCCTCTGAATAATACTTTTAGTAACTCCACACCTCCTCCTAATTTCCACACTACGAATTCTCTGCATAATATTTACACCACACATTGCCCTTTGACATGACATCTCCACTGCCTCCAGCCTCCATCTCGCTGCAGCATTTACAACCCATGCTTCACACCCATACAAGAGTGTTGGTACTACTATACTCTCGTACATTCCCTTCTTTGCTTCCATGGATAAGATTTTTTGTCTCCACAGATACCTCAATGCACCACTCACCTTTTTTCCTTTATCAATTCTTTTTTCCTTTATCAATTCTATGGTTAACCTCATCCTTTATAAACCCATCTGCTGACAAATCTACTCTCAAATATTTTTTTTTTATTATTATCGCACTGGCCGATTCCCACCAAGGCAGGGTGGCCCGAAAAAGAAAAACTTTCACCATCATTCACTCCATCACTGTCTTGCCAGAAGGGTGCTTTACACTATAGTTTTTAAACTGCAACATTAACATCCCTCCTTCAGAGTGCAGGCACTGTACTTTCCATCTCCAGGACTCAAGTCCGGCCTGCCGGTTTCCCTGAACTCCTTCATAAATGTTACTTTGGTCACACTCCAACAGCACGTCAAGTATTAAAAACCATTTGTCTCCATTCACTCCTATCAAACACGCTCACGCATGCCTGCTGGAAGTCCAAGCCCCTCGCACACAAAACCTCCTTTACCCCCTCCCTCCAACCTTTCCTAGGCCGACCCCTACCCCGCCTTCTTTCCATTACAGACTGATACACTCTTGAAATCATTCTGTTTTGCTCCATTCTCTCGACATGTCTGAACCACCTCAACAACCCTTCCTCAGCCCTCTGGACAACAGTTTTGGTAATCCCGCACCTCCTCCTAACTTCCAAACTACAAATTCTCTGCGTTATATTCACACCACACATTGCCCTCAGACATGACATCTCCACTGCCTCCAGCCTTCTCCTCGCTGCAACATTCATCACCCATGCTTCACACCCATATAAGAGCGTTGGTAAAACTATACTCTCATACATTCCCCTCTTTGCCTCCAAGGACAAAGTTCTTTGTCTCCACAGACTCCTAAGTGCACCACTCATCCTTTTCCCCTCATCAATTCTATGATTCACCTCATCTTTCATAGACCCATCCGCTGACACGTCCACTCCCAAATATCTGAATACATTCACCTCCTCCATACTCTCTCCCTCCAATCTGATATCCAATCTTTCATCATCTAATCTTTTTGTTATCCTCAAATATCTGAACACATTTACTTCTTCCATACTCCCTCCTTCCAATGTGATAATTTTTCTTTATCTTACTCGTTTGATACCCTCATCGCCTTACTCTTATCTATGTTCACTTTCAACTTTCTTCTGTTACACACCCTCTAAATAATATGTAGTATAAATGAGACACCACAAGCATAGATTTGCTTCTGTAGATATAAATATGTAAAACAGACGAGTTAAAAGACACATTTGCAGAACTGTAATTATGTATATATGTAAATCTATAATTTATTTTTTTTTTTTGTACAGACAACAATATACAGGAGCTGTGCCTCTCTCCCAGCAAGAGCGACTTGTCGATCTGATGGAAACATTAAGGCAAGATAGGAATGCTTTACAGAAGACCCTTCAGAGTGCCCAGTATGACAAGATGGAGTCAAAAATTGCTCTGAGACAACTGAAAGTAAAACAAGAAGCTCTTGATGACTTGAAGGTGGCCTTTTCTTCTCCCAAATCAACAACACACATTGTTAATTGGTGTACTAAGCTTGAGGAAGCCAGACTGAAGAATGTTGAATTAGAAGAAAAAATTCAAACTCTTGAGGAGAATCATGCTTTAAGTAAAACACGGTTAGAGGGAAAAGAGAGGAGATTAGGAGAGTTGCAAACACAGCTTATTAATTTAGAAAAGCTATATATGGATGAGCAGCTTTTGTGGGATGAACGAGAAACTGAATTGACCAAAGCTCTTGAGAAACACGAGACAATGCATAAAAGAGCCATCTTGGAAATGAATACACTGAATACTGATGATGTTCCTGATGGTTCACTGCCCATATCAAAACAGCTTGAACAAACACTAGATTTATTACGACAAAAGGTGACGCTGTTGGAAAATGCTGAGAAGGAAATAGAAAAATATAGAAATGAGGCTCAAATTATCCAGAAGAAAGTAAGAGAGAAGGAAATAGAGGTTATAGCAAGAGATAAAATAATTAATGAAATTAGAATAATGAAGAGCACTTCAAAAGGTTCACAAATCCTTTCAGAGGCAGCTCACGATATAACAGATGAGGAAAAGCCCAAGTTGGTGACACCTGAAGAAGAAACTATAAAAGTTATGGTTGAAGGACTGAAAGAGCGTCTTCGCATGAGTCAAGACACAGTAAAACACTACCAGGATCTTTTAGCTAAAGTACATGAAGATAAACAAAACCTTGCTGCTAGAAATAAGGATGAATTGACCTGTGTAACTAAGGAGCGTGAAGAGGCAATTGCAAAAGCGCGGGACCTCCAATCCCAGCTTGACTGCATTCCTACTCGGGATCAAAGTTCAACAGTTTTAACCGAGGCACAAGCAGCACAAATTCAAAATTTGGAGGAAACTACAAAAATGCTTGAAAAACAGTTAGAGCAGACCAAGAGTCACCTAATTGCATATGAAAGGAAAGCAGCACAATTAGAACGTGACTTGACAATTGCTCATCGTGAACATGCCCAAGAAAAAGAACACTTGGAAGTGTCTAATCAAGTGCGAGCACAGCAGCATCAACGTGAACTAGATAGACTCTCTGGAGAAGTGTGTAAGATGCGTCATGAAAGGGATGAAGTACGTAAGGAAGCAGCTATTCTTAAAGAGTCTGCTTGTCGTACCCCATCTGCCATCTTGCGAACACTGGTAGAAAAATTGCGTGATCAGCTAATTGAAAAAGAAAAACAGGTTTCCAGGCTTCATCTTGCTGTACAAGACATGAAGAAGAGGATGTCAGAAAATAAGATACAAAATGAAGAGATAGATCCAGCCATAATTGAAAAGGAAGTGTCACAAGTGACCAACAAGCTCACTGAATCATTCAAAATGGAGCTTGGAAAACTTACTGCTATGAAAGATAACCTAGAACAAAAACTACATGAACAAAATATTTCATTTACAGCGGTAAAGGAAAAGAATAATGCAGAAATAGATACGCTGAATGAAGAACATAAAAGCTTGAAATCAGAAAATTTAAAATTGGAAAAGCAGATGTTTCAGCAAAAGAAAGTTAATGGTGCTCTTAAACAGAAGCTTGAAGATTTAGAAGGAAAATCACCTGCAGCAATAACCAGAGCAATTGAGAATTTGCAAGAAAAGTTAAAGAAAACTGATACTAAAGAAACACAGGAAAATGAAATTCGTAAGGCCAGAAGTCAAGAACAAGTCGTTAGGTGGGATGAAAGAAAGAAACTCCAAGGCATAATTGATAAATTGAAAGGAAAAGTGAAGGATTTGGAAATAGATCATGCTGCAAATATAAAGAAGTTAGAGACAAGTAGAGATCTTTTGAGCAGAGTTGAAAAAGAAAAGCTGTCATTGCAATTTAAACTGAATAATTTAAGTAAAGTTTCCACTGAAAGAATGTGTGGTGTTTGTCTGAAAACTTTAAATGCAAGAGAGAGAGGAAGTGAGAGTATTAATCAAGAAAGATCTTCACCAGCACATGGTATTTCACCTGTCAGACATGCAAGGAAGAGCCAAGTTAGCCCTTCTCCAGAAAGAGCCATAATTAAGGTAGAAGTAGGTGATACTCAGAGAGGTGAAGCCCAGAGTCCCTCATTGCCTACAAGAGCACAGATTACACAAGATGACAGTGAGTTAAGGTTTCGAATTCAACTAAAAAAAGCTTTGGAGGAAAAACATAGCCTGGAGTTGAAGTTTAAAAGTGCTGTAGAAGAAATTGCTGCTCTAAGAAATTGTCTACAGCAAAAAGAGGAAGAGGAAGAAAGACTAGTGGCTGAGAGGAGTCCAGTGGCACGACGAGGAGGTGGAGCAGCAGTTGTGCTTGAGTACGAGTCTCGTATACGAACTTTGGAAGAGGAACTACGGCAGAAAGCACGTCTTCTTAGTCATGTCAAGCAAGTAGTTTGTGAAGCTGCTGCTCGTGAAGAAGCTCTCTTAGAAGAAAAAGGTGTACTGCTTCAAAAAGTTGCTCTTTTGGAAAGTATATCAGAGGACACTCCATCTGCACGCCTTGTTCATGAATTAAGGCAGGCTAAACTCACAGTTACTAGACTCCAAAGACAACTGGACCAAATTCAAGGCAACTCTTAATGCCTTTGTGTGGCCCTAATTGAAAATAGTTTCCAGTCTTATATAGTGAGTTAAAGTGGATAGGATTAGCTTTGAGTAAAATATTTTTTAAGTACGGTACCTTTATAAATAGCAAACTTCAGCATATATAAAAGTGTTAGTTGAAAGCAGAGAAATATATCAGTGCAGTGCAGAGACTGGTGATAAAGTGAATGAGAATACTGTATTAAAAGATAAGCATGAGAATGTTAACTAAGCAGGTTTAGTAGAAAATGTCATAAGTCTGCACACATAAATATACATATCACAGGTTTGGATCATGTGAGAAGGCTACAAAACAAAATTCCATAGCAATTATGTAAGTTATTGCAAAAGTAGGAATGCAAGAAGAGGTTAAGTTACAATGCAGACTTACTAAATGGAGTGGAGAGTAATTTATAGAATGAGCATCAAGAATTTGTTTAACAGCCTGTAGGTGTGATGCTGGTCCAGGTGACTGACAAGATCTGTTATGTAGCAGTATAAGTATGAGCATTCCAGGTTTAAGTACTACACAGGAATTAGTCTAATAAATATAATGAGTAGAATGTTTGGCAGGGTGCTGATTAAAATCATTAAGAGAATATCTGAAAAGCTGGTTGGCGATGAATAACAGGGATTTTCTTGTGGAAGAAATTTGTGGGTCAGGTAGTTAAACTGAGTAAAGAGGGCATGTGAGAAAGACTGCAAAATGTACATGGCTTTATTGACCTGGAGCAAGTGTATGATAATATAAACAGAGATTGCAGGTAGAATTTTAAGTATTGGGTGCAGTTAGCAGACTGTTCTTAACCCTTTGACTGTTTTGGTTGTATATATACGTTTTACGAGCCAATGTGTTTGATGTATATACGTATACTTAAAAATTTTAGTGGCTTCAAATCAAGCAGGAGAAAGCTGGTAGGCTCACATGTGAAAGAATGGGTCTGTGTGGTCATTGTGCACAGTATAAAAAAACAAGCAGCACGCAGTGCATAATGAGAAAAAAAACTTTGACCGTATTTTTGGATTAAATTGCTGACTTTGAGGTGTATTTTCGTATAATATTTATGGTTATATTCTTTTTTTTTTTGGTCTCATTTGATGGAATGGAAAACATTATAGAAATAGAAGTGATTTTGATTGGTTTTACTATGAAAAGGATCTTGAAATAGAGCTCAAAGTGGCAGAGATGTTCGATTTTTGCCGATGTTCAAGAGTAAACAAATGACGTGATTGTCCAATAAATGTCCAACTAGCCATTCTAATACGCAGTCACAAATGGGTTGACATTATTTATACAATTATTACAATATTGCAGTAGTCTGCATAACAGTAAATATTCTATTTCTTTGTGAGTAAAAATTCAAAATAGAAAGCAAGAGTATTATACATGTAACAGGGGCCTGGAGACGTGAGTTATGAACAGAGAAAATGTGATTTTAGTGCCAGGAATGTCTGCATTGTTCATTCTGGACCCTGTTTTGAAATTGACATTTTTTAATTTGCATGATATTGGCCAAATTGCCAATTTCTGACCACTTTATTGGGTACTTGAAATTGGTAAATGAGCGGTTTCTTGTGCTCAATCGATAGAACAAATGGAGTTATAAAGAAATAACCATGACTTTGGTGGGCTGGAAGAATAGAATTGGCCGAAAATAGGGCTCAAAGTGGGCGAAATCACCGATACGTAAATGTCGCCGAGGTTGCTAACTTTGCTAGAGTGTAATTCTGTAAGTTTTCCATCAAATTTCGTACTTTTGGTGTCATTATCACCGGGAAAAGATTCTCTATCATTTCAGAAGAAAAAATAATTTTTTGTTTTCAAATATTTGCGACACCAGGAGACACTTCAGGATTTGGGGTTGTGACAGTCAAAGAGTAACCCTTTGACTGTCGCAGCCCCTGATCCTAGTCTCTCTCTCAGTGTTGCAAAATATTTGAAAAAAAAAAATAGGGTCCAGAATGAACACTGCAGACATTCCTGCTAATAAAATAACATTTTCTCCATTCATCAATCATGTCTCCAGGCCCCTCTTATATTACTCTTGCTTTCTATTTTGAATTTTTATTCACACAAAAAATAGAAGGTTTACTGTTTTGCAGACTATTGCATTATTGGAATAATTGTATAAATAGTGTCAACCCATTCGTGACCGCATATTAGAATGGCTAGTTGAACATACCTGGAGTTTACCTGGAGAGAGTTTCGGGGGTCAACGCCCCCGCGGCCCGGTCTGTGACCAGGCCTCCTGGTGGATCAGCCCCTGATCAACCAGGCTGTTGCTGCTGGCTGCACGCAAACCAACGTACGAGCCACAGCCCGGCTGATCAGGAACTGACTTTAGGTGCTTGTCCAGTGCCAGCTTGAAGACTGCCAGGGGTCTGTTGGTAATCCCCCTTATGTGTGCTGGGAGGCAGTTGAACAGTCTCGGGCCCCTGACATTTATTGTATGGTCTCTTAACGTGCTAGTGACACCCCTGCTTTTCATTGGGGGGATGGTGCATCGTCTGCCAAGTCTTTTGCTTTCGTAGTGAGTGATTTTCGTGTGCAAGTTCGGTACTAGTCCCTCTAGGATTTTCCAGGTGTATATAATCATGTATCTCTCCCTCCTGCGTTCCAGGGAATACAGGTTTAGAAACCTCAAGCGCTCCCAGTAATTGAGGTGTTTTATCTCCGTTATGCGCGCCGTGAAAGTTCTCTGTACATTTTCTAGGTCGGCAATTTCACCTGCCTTGAAAGGTGCTGTTAGAGTGCAGCAATATTCCAGCCTAGATAGAACAAGTGACCTGAAGAGTGTCATCATGGGCTTGGCCTCCCTAGTTTTGAAGGTTCTCATTATCCATCCTGTCATTTTTCTAGCAGATGCGATTGATACAATGTTATGGTCCTGGACAATGATATTGTTTGTTTACTCTTGAACATCAGCAAAAATCGAATACTTTCGCTACTTTGAGCTCCATTTCAAGGTCCTTTTCATCATGAAACTAATCAAAATCATCTCTGTTTCTATAATATGTCTTCCATTCCATCAATAAGACCAAGAAAATGAGAATACAGAAATAAATACTATACAAAAATACACCTCAAAGTAGACGTTTTAATCCAAAAACACGGTCTGAGTTTTTTTTTTCTCATTATGCACTGTGTGCTGCAGGATTTTTTTTTTTATACTGCACACACTGACCACACAGACCCATTCCCTCACATGTGGGAGTACCAGCTTTCTCCCGCTTGATTTGAAGCCACTAGAATTTTTGAGTATGTATGTATACGTCAAACACATTGGCTCGTAAGTTGTACATATAAAAACAAAACGGTCAAAGGGTTAAAACACTTGCTCAACATTTAAAGAAAGCAGAGTATACAAAAGAGTTAATTGCAGTGCTGCATTTAGTACAAAAGAGCACAATAAGGCTGGGTAATGTATAAGTGAACATTGTCATTACTATAAGATGGGGTAAGAGCAGTCAATTTTATGGGTTTCATTTATTTTGCAGTATAGTTATTTATCTCATTATTATTTGATCAATAATAAGGCTATGTAAATTACTCCTTTACAAGATGCAAAAATTAAATTTTTTTCAGTGGTACAAAATGTGTTTTTCTTGGTTGCAAGTAGCCCACAATTTGGGATAATTGGGTTGCAGTTTTTTTTTTTTTTCTGTACACTTAAGGCACTTGGTGGCTTACAGTTCTCACATCATTGTGTTAAACATAGGACACTTGTGAATTACTAAAATATCTATGCATTCTACCGCAGTGTTGTATAGCCCTTGTGGCTTAGCGCTTCTTTTTGATTATAATAATAATATGCATTCTACCAATAAAACTCAAAAACTTTAAATGTTTCATATCACTGATAAACAATTTCTGTGTCTGAACACACTAGAAAAATAAAAAGTTACTGAATAGCTTTGTTTCTTACAAGCCCTTCCTAACATACATTTAGATTACCAAAGTAATCTAAGCATCAATCTACCCTTTACTGTCTGGTTTACCCTGTTTTATTACTATATCAGTTAATGTAGTTTTGAAAATATCAAGTTCCTCAAGCTCCCTGAAGGTTCACCTGTCAGAGTGTACATCAACACTATCCACTTACCTTAGATGGTTGATATCCCAGTCACTGTTGGTCTGGTTCAACTAGATTTAATAGCTTCCCTACATAATGCTAGTCCTTTTGATGAGGTGCCCTGAATCTATCTAAAATATACTCACCCTTGTTAATAGACATTTTATTAATGGTATCAGTGACAGTAATATTGGTGTCAAACTTTCTAAATGATTATCAACTTTTCAGCTTCATTTATTTTGCATTGCAGAAATTTTTAAAACCATTTAACTTGACTCCCCAGTTACCCAACTCTTGAAGATACACATGCAAAACTTCATTGCTTCAGTGGAACTGTATTATGTTGCACTAAAACTTACATAAGTACTTTTGTAGTTTTTGTAAAGACATGTATTACTCTTGGTCGCCTCCTCCATGTATGTACATCTGATTGCTTACAGTGTACATACAACTGTTTTACATAATTTAATGAAAATAAATACATTTTTCCACATCTAGTTTTGTCTTATATGGACTTCAAGAAATCAGCATATGATATCAGCAATGGACCTCTGGCCTGTCTACCATAGAGAAGTTCAAAAGGTGAAAACCCCAAAGAGTCACTGGGAACTTCCCTCATGGCAAACAAAGCACAGGGTAGGTAATGATGCCACTCCGTAGGTTTAAGGGAGCAAAGTTTCCGTAAAATGGACTTGAGAACCGAATGCTGGTGCTCAATCCTCCCATTACAGCTGGGATGATAGGGTGTGGTGAAGAGAGGCTTCACTCCCAGAAGTTGGTAGAGATGTTGCATTAAGTCAGATGTGAATTGTGTCCCACAGTCAGACAAAATCTCTCTAGGGATGCCAACTCTGGAAAAGATGGACAAAAGGGCTTCAGCCACCTCTGTAGTAGTTACGGACTTTAAGGGTACAGCTTCAGGGAAACTCGAAGCATAATCAACTAATGTTAATATATATCTATGTCCCCCAGATGAAAGTGGTGATAAAGGACCAACAATGTCAATAGCTACTCTTTCAAACGGTACCGTAAAGATAGGAATTTTGACCATAGGTACTCGCCGGGTACCTCGGGAGGATGACAGTTGGCATACTTTACACGATCTACAATATGTAGTGATATCTGAGGACATTTTGGGCCAAAAATAGGTTTCCCTAATTTTATTTAAGGTTTTACGATGCGAGAAATGTCCGGCCACTGGCAGGTCATGAGCCATTTTAAGAACAGTCTCTCTGCATTGACTTGGAACAACTAAGATGGAATAGTCTATCTCATCTGAATTTAATTTGAATACTGATTTATACAAGATACCTTTTATATATTCAAATTTATATGAAATGTTTTTCCTTTGGATAACTTGATTTTGTCTAGCGGCATTATGGCAATTCTGAAGAGAAGGGCAATTACATTGTAAATTGACAAAGGAGTCCTTCGATATATCTAAAGGCTTAAAGTCAGGGAAAATCAAAGGATGGACAGTAGGAGAAGCCTGGGCTTTGGTCCGAGCCCTAGTCAAGACATTTATAGTATCAGAGATGATATCCTCACTTTCATCTGACAAGTGAACCGGTGATCCTACTACCTCGCTTTCAGGAGTAGTATCACTGGTTTTTAATCCCACATGAATATCATGAGACATTGCCTCATCTGAACTGTTGAGGGGCTTTTCTGACTCTACAGGAAGAGGAGCTGAAAAACTCATGTCCATCTTTGGTGATGAAAGGTCAACCTCAGAAGGAAGAATGGCACCTTTTACATTACCTATGAGTATGGAGCAAGAGGTGATGGGGGCTAGTACGGCTTCAGACCAACCTGTGAACCATTTAGACCTAATGTAACAACGGATGGTAGGGAAAGTGTCTGTACGGCCCAAGTAGTCTGAAAGTATAGCAGAGGAATGAGTTTCTTTAAGGTTAGGGAACAGTTTACCAGAAATGACTATACATGTGCATCCAGTGTCTCGTAAAATGGTGGATACATTAAGTCCGTTAACTGTTCCTGAACAGAAGGGTGCCTGGTCATTACAGTCTTTAAAACATCTTCCAACTTTTTGGACTTTCTTAGAAGGACAATCGGGATGTTTATGTCCCTTAACACCACATAAATGACAAACAGGAATAAAAGAAGTTAGTTTGCTTTCTATTAGAGGCTTTGTTTTCTTTTTGATCTGGTGAACCCTTGCCCTTAGGGTTCAATCCCTTTTGGTCTTTATAGGAATTGTGAGCCTCAGCATACAAGTCAGCGGCCTCAGCAACTTCATCAGCTTTAATCAGGTTATGTTCTCTAATGAATGTTCGTATCTGGTGAGGAAGAGCTGTCAGGAACTGGTCAGCAACCATGAAGTCTCTAAGAGATTCATAACTGTGATCAATTCCTGAACTCTCTATCCAAAAGTTGAACAAACAAAAGAGTGTTACCTGTAACTGCTGAAAGTTTTGGCCATGCTGTAAGGTGGCATACCTGAAATCTTTCCTATAAGAATTTGTGGTTTTTGATACGCTTTAAGGATTGCCTTCTTCAGTAGGTTATAATTACATATGATATCCTGCGACAAAGTTGCATAGATATTCAAAGCTGTACCAGAAAATAACATACCTAACCTGGTAGCCCAGGTGTCAGCAGGCCATTCACAGAGGGTAGCGGTATTTTCAAACCTGATAATGTATGAAGTAATGTCTTCACCCTCTGTGAAGGGAGATAAATTAGGTGTTGGAATATGTGCACTAGCTGCATGATGTTCAATTACTCCTTCCTCTAATTGTTGTTGTGTAAAAGTTAACTTTTTATTCTCTAATTCAAGGCGAGATTTCTCTACCTCGCGATCTTTTTCTCTTTCTCTTAACTCATGTTCTCTATCTTTTGCTATTACAACCCAAGATTCCAAATGGCCTGTTATCCTGGGTGTAAAGGGAGCAAAATAAACACAGCAGAAAAGTTTTGACTTATATTATCCTTCACCAATTTAGAACAGCAATATGTACACTATATACACTATGTACAGTGATAGGTATTAGTGCACTCCATGGTAAGCAAGGCAAAATAGAAGCCACAAGAGAGCAGACCGTGCTTCAACCAGCTCTACAATGGGAATGACAAGGGCAGACAGGAGAGTGGTACCCACATAACTTTTGCGATTGCCAGAACCATCTTCTTATTGGCTGGAACCTGGTTACAGGTTGAACGACGGGGCCCCATCGTCAACTCTTAGTTACCTGGTTCACTGGTTGGGGGAGATACCCTGTACATGAGGGTGTGTACATGCGCCGAATAAAGGTTATGTACACTTGCATGCCACACCCCCACCCCGAGAAGGCTCAGGATTAGGCTGCCACCTCCCAGTGGTAACCGTGCCACCATGGCACAAAATAATGGGACCGCTTTTCCTCTCAACCATCCAACTCTTAGATAGAGTTCAGCTTTTCTCGTGACAAAAAGCCAAATCCTAAACTCAGAGTGAGACAGCAGACAGTCGGGCTAGCTTAGGTCCAAGATACAGGCGGATGGTAGCCCGCATTCCCTCATTAAAAAAAAACCCACACCAGGGGATAAAAAAAAAGAGCATGAAAGGGGTTACCACAAGTAACCTAACATCCTAACCTAATATATATAATTAAATAATATAGTTAGACTCTAGATAAAGAGTCTGCCATATTTTCTTTGCTGGCAATATATTTAATTCTCAGTGAGTATGGTTGCAGTCTTAAAGCCCAATGTTTGAGCCTTGTGTTGTGGTTCTTCATGGCTTGGAGATATACAAGAGGATTGTGATCACTGTAGACGGTGACCACCTGCGATGTCTGGCCCACAAACATCGAAATGCTCCAAAGCCAGAACCAGCACGAGGGCTTCTTTTTTCAATGGTAGAGTAAGCGGCTGGAACTTTGCCGAGAAGAAGGCTACAGGCTGCATCTCCTCGTTCCCGTTTTGCAATAGTACTGCCCCAACCCCAGACTCACAAGCATCAACCTGTAATGAAAAAGGTTTGGTGAAGTCTGGAGACAAACGAATGGGTGCAGTACACAATAATCTTTTTGCTTTGTCAAAAGCATTTTGAAATTCTGGGGTCCAATTAAAGGGAACTTTGTGACTGGTAAGAGAGGTAAGAGGGGCTACAATATCTGAGAAATTCTTACAGAATCTTCTGTAAAATCCTATCATGCCTAGGAAACGTTGAAGAGATTTTCTATCATGAGGAACTGGATAACCTTTAATAGCAAGAACTTAGCAAGTTTAGGAGCAACTTTACCACTACCTACTTCATGGCCTAGAAAAGTGACAGTGGCCTGGCCAAAGGAAGATTTAGATAAATTAACAGTTAAATGGGAACTCTGAAAGGTCTCAAAAAGAGCCTTAAGTCTAAGTAGGTGTTGATCCCAAGTATCAGACACCACAACAATATCATCCAGGTATGCTGCCGTGCCTTCAAGTCCTTTAATAGCCTGATGGGTAAGTTTCTGGAATGAAGAGGGGGAGTTTTTCATTCCAAAGGGGGTAACTGTGTATTGATAATGACCTGGAATTACAAAGGCAGAGATTTCCTTCGCCTTATTCGTCAAAGGTACCTGATAGTAGCCTTTAAGGAGATCTAACTTGGACACAAAAGTAGCCTTACCCACAAAGTCAATTACGCCATCCAGACGAGGAAGAGGGTAAGCATCTGTGATTGTGACCTCATTCACCTTACGGTAGTCTGTACACATACGAAACCCTCCATCAGCTTTTTTAACAAGGATGCACGGTGAAGCCCATGGACTAGATGACTCCTCCACTAAACCATGCTTTAACAGAAATTCTACTTCCTGCTGAAGTAGCCTCTGCTTTTCAGGATTAGCTCTGTAGGGGGAGAGTTTAATAGGTTTAGAGTTTCCCACATCTACATCATGATAACCTAACTACATTTTTTCGGCACATCTGAAAAAATATTAGGGTATGACTGTAGAAGCTCAGTTAAACTTGTTGCTTGCATTTCAGATAGTCCCTCCATTAAAGGGCTAGGGTCCTTGAGGAGGACAGAATTTGAAAGCTTAACATTAATTTCAGAAATAGAGTGCAAAGAATCAGAGTCGTCCTCAGAGGAAGAGGACAGAGTCATTACTGGGACTTTATCTGGTGTATGAAAAGATTTTAATTGATTAATGTGGTAGGTTTTAGTTTTTGAGGTCTTATCAAGAGGAGCTACCACATAATTTACATCAGATAATTTACTTACAATTTGCATAGGTCCCATAAATCTAGCTTTCAACGTGTGGCCAGGTATAGGTTCCTGCACCAACACCTTGTCTCTTGGATGGGAGGAGCGGAATTGTGCACTTCTGTCATACCTCTGTTTCATCTTATTTTGAGCTGTCTTTAGGTTAGCCTTGGCTAACTGATGCGCCACCTGCAACCTTGAAGACGGGTTGTAGAGTGTTGAGCTAACGTCTTCTCCCATCCATCCTTCTTTGAGCACCCGAAGAGGACCTCGTACATTGTGCCCAAAGATCAGCTCAAACGGACTATACCCGGTAGACTCTTGCACCGTTTCTCGCACTGAGAATAGTAACAAAGGTAGTGATTCATCCCAGTCTGTAGGAAAATGCATGCAAAAAGCTCTCATCATGGTTTTTAACGTCTGATGGAATCTTTCTAAGGCGCCTTGGGACTGAGGATGATAAGCAGTGGATAAGTTGTGGATTATCCCTAACCTAGTTATTGCTTCCCTAAATGCTTTGGCAGTGAAGTTAGTACCTTGATCACTTTGAATAGTTTTAGGAATGCCAAAACAAGAAATAAATTTTGTTAAAGCTTTGAGAATAGCATTAGTATTAATACTGCGCATGGGAATTGCTTCAGAATATCTGGTTACTCTATCCATAATGGTAAATATATACTGATTTCCCGACTTTGACCTAGGTAGTGGACCTACACAATTTATAATTAAATCTGCAAAAGGTTCTCCATCAGCAGGTATAGGTTGGAGAGGTGCAGGTTTAATGGAATGTCCAGGTTTCCCTACTTGTTGACATTCTTGGCAACACCTGATATGATTCTTTACATCCTGCTTTAATTTTGGCCAATAAAATTCTGTGATTCTATACAAGGTTTTTGTAATTCTTAAGTGACCTAATGAAATATTATGAGCTATATTCAATATTTGAGGTCTAAACTTTGTTGGAACCACTAACCTGTCAGACAATTGCCAGCCCTCTATCTCCTTACCAGTCTCAGTGCAGATCAAATAATCGTTTTTAAGTTCATACTTGACTGGATGATCCAAAGAGGATTTACCCATGGCTGCCTGAAAAGCGAATTTTAAAGAAGGGTCCTTTCGTTGTTCCTCCCAGAGGGACAGTCCCTCGGGCATGGAAACAGAGATATCTGGCAATCCTGCAACCTGGGAATAGGAAGGCTTGATCGGGATCTGTTCACTTGATTTATGAGGCTCCGGCCGGTGTGCCTCGTAAAACAACGTGGCTATTCCGAGATCGGAGTCATCCAAGGATAGGTCAACATTCTCGCCAGACAACCCTTGGGATGTTGTCCGAGTTATGGCCAACACCAGAGAAGAATTAATCATTATAGGTTCAGGACACACACTAGCAGTAGTAATGTTATTACCCAGTAATAACATGGCATCTTTCATGGGGAATCCTTTGGATACACCCACAGTCAAGTACCCAGTGTAATATTTGCACTGTACATAAATTTTATGCAAAGGGACAGAATATATAGCTCCTCTAAATGCTTCCAATAAAACAGAGGAATTCAAGGAAGTGTTCTTTGAAAGGGGTAATATTCCCTCTCTTATAAGTGAGCAATATGCTCCAGTATCTTTAAAGGTTTTTGACTTCAGTTGTTTCTGAGTTTTCCTGAAGGGAAATAAGACTCTTACAATAATAAGGGGCCATCCCTTTTTCTACTTCTCTCGGGGACATGTTACTAGGGATATTAGAGATTTTCCCAATGGGTTGGGGTTTGTGGGGGCACTTGGGACGGATGTGACCTACTTTGTTACAGAGGAAGCAGACGACAGGCTTGCCCTTTACTCCCTGCTGACGTTGCAACTGGTGTCGTTCTGGCTGGCGTCTCTCTGAATACTGTTGTCGAGATGCACCATGTTGAGCAGTTTGTCTCTCAGCAGGTGGACTATAAGTTGAGAAGCGTGGCTCACCAGGTGACTTAGTTGGCTGACGTAGACGTTCTCCCTCCGGCTGGCACTTCATTCTCCAAGGTTGACGATCTCTGCTCATGCCAGGCTGTTGAAAAGAGAGACAGGACCGCTCGGACAAGGAGTGGTTAGTTTCGAAGGTATCAGCCAACCTGGCTGCCTCCAATGCAGTGGTTAAGTCACGATCCTGCAGAAAGACTTGAACCTCTGGTCCCACGGACTCCAGCAGGTTGTCAGTCAGAATAAGCTGCACCAGATCTTCAAAAGTAGCGACACCACTTGCTTTATACCAGCTGGTAAAAGCTTTGGTCTGATGTTGCACAAAATCAACCAGGGGTTGACCAAGCTGTCACCTGTCTAATTTGAATAATTTCTTGTACTTAGCTGGGATACATGTATATGCTCCCAAAACTGCGGTTTTCACTACTTGATAATCAGAAAATTCAGCATCATTTAACACTGACATAAATTCCTGTGTCTTACCAAACAATGCTGTGTGAACCAATGATGCCCAATGCTGTTCCGGCCACCTCAAGGCTCGAGCTTGATTTTCAAAGCTTTCGAAAAATTGTTCTGGTTCTGCCTCATTGAAGCGGGGAACAAGCTGTACTGCTTTCTGTAAACTACAATCATTTACAGAATGCGAAAACTGCCTCCTTTCTCTTTCCCTATCAAATTCTTCTTTTGCAAATGCTCTCTGTTCCCTAGTCTGCTCAAGATTAATTTTTGCCAGCTCAAGTGCCAATGCCGCTGATTCACCTTGAGACAACCCTGCTGCACTAGACTGACTATTTTGCTCCATCTTCCTCCTGCGAGAACATAGTAGTTTTTGCCCTAGCTCCCATAAAGGGAGGAGTCTGATGTGCCATCTCTTCTTCTCGAAGTTTGTCAGTAATCAGTGAACGCAGTTGCGCAGCTGTGAGAGTGCGTTCGTAATTAATGCCAATGGAACGAGCAATTTGCCAACAACGCTGTAGGGACAATTTAGGCAGGTTATACAAACACCAGACGTCTGACTCGTCTAGGTGGCATACCACGATGTACAAGTTATTCGCTATGCACAGTACGATTGCAGAATACCCCAACGTAACATGTTTATTTGCAGAACACGCTTAGCTACGCACAGTACGATTGCAGAATACCCCAACATAACATGTTTATTTGCAGAACACGCTTAGCTATGCACAGTACGATTGCAGAATACGCATACAAGGTGGATACGCAATAGCAAAGCTGACTGCAAGATTCTTCACACCGAACAGGCTAGTAGCAACTAACACGCAAACTTTGTAAAGCAATGCCAGACAGCCAGCTACACACTGTTCTTCAAGATTGACCGTAGCGAAGCGAGCACACCGTACAAGCTAGTAGTGAGCTGTTGAATGATCACACAATAGCAAGGCTGACCATAGCAAAGTAACTGACACGCAAAGTTTGTTAAGCGTTGGCAAAGCTAATGCAATGCCAGACAGCAAGCTGCACAATATTCCTGCTACCAGCTTCACCCTAGGCTCAACCCTTTCTCTAAGTCCAGCTCCAGCTCCCGGACAGGCCCCCATATTACAACCCAAGATTGCAAATGGCCTGTTATCTTGGGTGTAAAGGGAGCAAAATAAACACAGCAGAAAAGTTTTGACTTATATTATCCTTCACCATTTTAGAACAGCAATATGTACACTATATACACTATGTACAGTGATAGGTATTAGTGTACTCCATGGTAAGCAAGGCAAAACAGAAGCCACAAGAGAGCAGACCGTGCTTCAACCAGCTCTAGAATGGGAATGACAAGGGCAGACAGGAGAGTGGTACCCACATAATCTCTGCGATTGCCAGAACCATCTTCTTATTGGCTGGAACCTGGTTACTAGTTGAACGATGGGGCCCCATCGTCAACTCTTAGTCACCTTGTTCGCTGGTTGGGGAGAGAGCCTGTAAATGAGGGTGTGTACATGCGCCGAATAAAGGTTACGTACTCTGCATGCCACATTTGCTCTTTCCTCAAGTTCTCTTAAACTTGTTCCTCACGTATTTTAGATTGTTCCTCACATACTCTAGCTCTCTCCTCACGATCAAGTCTATCATTCTCCTTTTTCTCCTCTCTCTCTTTCTTGATTTTCCCTTTCAATTAGATCTCTCTCCTTTTTATCCTCTCTTTCTAACTGCCTTTCTTGGTTCTCTTTCAATTCGATCTCTCTCCTTTTTCTCCTCTCTTTCAAGGTTCTCTCTCTCCTTTCTTTCTCTTTCCTGGATCTTAGTGCTAATGAAAGCTTCTAAATTCTTCCTTGCTATTCCTAACTTACTCCCAGTGTTCATCCAAAACTGGTATTCCTCCATACTTGCAAGAATAACTTAAACTACCAGGGGAAAATGAAACGGATATATCAAAGAAAATGGAGGGTTCAATTCCTGCTCCACTCAAATTGTAAATAAATCGAAGGGTTCGATCCCTGCTTTGATTAAACAGTATGTGTGAATGAAAACAGAGGGTTCTATGCCAGCTCCGAGCAAACAGTAAGTAGAATGGGGTCCCTTGACCATCCAATCTTCTCACCAACAAATCAAGAGTGTCCTACGACAGTTCCCTTGATATAATAAATAGAGCTCAATGAAATAACTTGTCACTGGAAAATCTCGGGTCCCTAGAGTCTATTCCTCCAAATCGTTTCAAGTTCAAAAATAAAGGTGAAAGAATTAACTAGTATATCCTGCCTGACTTGACTTACAATAAATTGAGACTATAACAATCACCAAATCTTTTAAATACCTGTACTGTAGTCCTACCATAGAGAATGATTACTCATGGCTGGTGGTAACCGTCTGTGGTATGCAGCATTAAAGTTCCAATGGTAGATTCGAGATGGAGTTGAATCTTGATTCAATCGAGTTGATCCTGGCAAGGTCGCCACTTGTGAAGGCTTACTCAGCCCTGTAACAACTTCAGACAGTATTACCAAGGCTGGCTCCTCCTCAGGAAAATTAATGAATAGAAAAAGAAATAATAATTCACAAAGATAAGCACTTTATTATTTAGTAATTCAAAGATAAAACATTAAAAAATGAAGGTGTATCCTACTTGAAAGAAAAATGAAAAATGAAATGAAAAATTGCCATTTGAATTCAACGCTAATATGTACAAGTAAACTGGGGTGTCTGGTTGATGTTGACACCGTCTTGTAGAAATTGTAGCCGTTGATGATGATGTGGGGGGGAGGGGGTCACAGGTGTTGAGTGACAACCCAACGACTAGTTCTTCACAGAGTCTATAGCCTTGAATAGTCAGTCCAGATGACAGGAACTCAGGTTCTTTACCACTGCAAAGATGAGGGGTAGTGTCCTGTACAATTAATCAGGTAGGTAGATTATGAATGACGTCTCATGGGCTGTTTCAGTCCATCTCCTTCAACACTACTCGTTGGTTGGCAGGTGACCCGATCTGTCATTCCAAGCTGGAAAGAGAGACAGGTTACCCACTGCTTAAGAAATCACTCTCCATGATAAGTGCAAGATACTTAAAAAAGGTGGTGATTATCGAAAAGTCTTATGTGGAGCTTAAAACTGAAAGGACTAAGTTTATTATTGGTCAAAAGTGAAGCTTTCAACCAATATCCACTAGAATAGGAGCAGAGGCTTTTACTTACAGTTGTGCTGGGAGCTGTGAGTCGAGTGATTACTGTTTGGCCGGAGCCCCTCACGTCACCTTTCGGGGTGGGGAAAAAGGGGAGAGGGAGGGGATAGCGGGAGCGAGACTGACCCTACCTTAACAAGCAGCTGGCAATCAAACTATCGTTACCATATACTCACTCGCTACTCCTATCTGTTGAACTTTTCCCTCACAGCACTTTTTATGGTCTCTGGTATTTTACTTAGGCCAGAGGTTGGTGAACTTTTTTTGGGTATCACCCCAAAACAAGTTTGTGTGCAGTGAAATTACCCACTAGACTTGAAAATCCACAGAATCTGGAAAACACAAGGAGCATTCAAGTTCTATTTCTGTGAAACCATAATTGAGGAACTCTTCATGGTGTGTCCTTTTCCTATTTGATGCCATCTGAAGGGTAAAAATGAAAATGACTGAAAAACAGATGGATATCATATTAGCATATTATTTAACTTTAACACTGTTACTCATAAAGACAACATTTCCCATGTCAGGCCCACACTGGAGTATGCAGCACTAATTTGGAACCCACACTTGGTCAAGCAAGTTAAGAAATTAGAGAAAGTGCAAAGGTTTGCGACAAGGTTAGTTCCAGAGCTAAGGGGAATGTCCTATGAAAAAAGGTTAAGGGAAATCTGCCTCACGACACTGGAGGACAGGAGTGTTAGGGAGACATAATAACGACATACAAAATACTGTGTGGAATAGACAAGGTGGACAGATAGGATGTTCCTGAGAGGGGGAACAGAAACAAGGGGTCACTCTTGGAAAGTGAAGACTCAGATGAGTCAAAGGGATGCTAGGAAGTATTTTTTCAGTCATAGAGTGATCAAGAAGTGAAACAGTCTGTCGAGTGATGTAGTGGAGGCAGGAACCATGCATAGCTTTAAGATGAGGTATGATAAAGCTCATGGAGCAGGGAGAGAGAGGACCAAGCAGTTTTCAGTGAAGAGGCAAGGCCAGGAGCTGAGTCTCAATCCCTGCATCCACAATTAGGTGAGCACAATTAGGCGAGTACATCAACCAAATAGTTGCTGCAGCATGTGGGTGATTAAGGAACCTGAGAATAGCATTCTGACATTTTAGTAAGGAGTCGTTCTGGACCCTGTACATCGTGTACATCAGGCCCATATCGGAGTATGCAGCTCCAGTTTGGAACCCTCACCTGGCCAAGCACGTCAGGAAACTAGAGAAAGTGCAAAGGTTCACAAGACTAATCCCGGAGTTACGAGGCATGTCCTACGAGGAGAGGTTAAGAGAACTTGACCTGACGACACTGGAGGACAGGAGGGACGAGGAAGACATGATAACAACATATAAAATACTGAGAGGAAACGATAAGGTGGACAGACAAGGGGTCACAGTTGGAAGCTGAAGGCTCAGATGAGCCACGGGGATGTTAGGAAATATTTCTTCAGCCATAGAGTTGTTAGGAAGTGGAACAGTCTTTAAAGTAAGGTAGTGGAGGCAGGTACCATACATAGCTTTAAAGAAAGGTGTGAAAAAGCTCATGGAGCAGGGAGTGGACCTAGTGGTGACCAGTGAAGAGTCAGGGCCAGGAGCTATAACTAGACCCCTGCAACCACATTTAGGCATGCACGCACACACACACACACACACACACACACACACACACACACACACACACACACACACAGATTCAATCTTTCCATCCGGATATCAAATCTTCAGGAAAGACAGAGGGAGGAGAGGGGGAGGAGGAGTTGCACTGCTCATTAAAAACCAGTGGGGTTTTGAGAAAATGGAAGGAATGGATGGCATGGGCGAAAGGGACTACTTAGTAGGAACAATCCAGTCTGAGGGACATAAGGTGATAATTGCAGTAATGTACAACCCACCACAGAACTGCAGGAGGCCAAGAGAAGAATACGATGAGAGCAACAGAGCAATGATCAACATACTAGCCGAGGTGGCCAGGAGAGCACACATGGGGGGAGCAAAGTTACTAGTTATGGGTGATTTCAATCACAAGGAGATTGACTGGGAAAACCTGGAGCCCCATGGGGGTCCCGAAACATGGAGAGCCAAGATGATGGATGTGGTACTGGAGAACCTCATGCATCAACATGTTAGAGACACTACCAGAGAGAGAGGAGAGGATGAACCAGCAAGGTTGGACCTTGTATTCACCATGAGTAGTTCGGACATCGAGGGTATCATGTATGAAAGGCCCCTGGGAGCTAGTGATCATGTGGTTCTGTGCTTCGACTACATAGTTGAGCTCCAAGTGGAGAGAGTAGCAGGAATAGGCTGGGAAAAACCAAACTACAAAAGGGGGAACTACTCAGGCATGAGGAACTTCCTTCAAGACATTCAGTGGGAGAGGGAACTGACAGGAAAACCAGTACAAGAAATGATGGACTATGTAGCAACAAAATGCAAGGAGGCAGAGGAGAGGTTTGTTCCCAAGGGAAACAGTAATAATGGGAAGAACAGAACGAGTCCTTGGTTCACCCAAAGGTGTAGGGAGGCAAAAACTAGGTGTACTAGAGAATGGAAAAGGTACAGAAGACAGAGAACTCAGGAAAATAAAGAAATCAGCCGAAGAGCCAGAAACGAATATGCACAGATAAGAAGGGAGGCTCAGAGACAATATGAAAATGACATAGCATCAAAAGTAAAGACTGACCCGAAGCTGTTGTACAGCCACATCAGGAGGAAAACAACAGTCAAGGACCAGGTAATCAGACTGAGGAAGGGTGATGGGGAATTCACAAGAAACGACCGAGAGGTATGTCAGGAGCTCAACACAAGATTTAAAGAGGTATTTACAGTGGAAACCAGTAGGACTCCAAGAAATCAGAACAGGGGGGCACACCAGCAAGTGCTGGATGAGGTACATATAACCAAGGAGGAGGTGAAGAAGCTGCTATGCGAACTTGACACCTCAAAGGCGGTGGGACCAGACAACATCTCTCCATGGGTCCTTAAAGAGGGAGCAGAGATATTGTGTGAGCCATTAACAAAGATCTTCAACACATCATTTGAAACTGGGCAACTCCCTGAGGTATGGAAAATGGCAAATGTAGTCCCAATTTTTAAAAAGGGAGACAGACATGAGGCACTAAACTACAGACCTGTATCACTAACGTGTATGGTATGCAAGGTCATGGAGAAGATCATCAGGAGGAGAGTGGTGGGGCACCTGGAAAGAAACAAGTGTATAATTGACAACCAGCACGGTTTCAGGGAAGGAAAATCCTGTGTCACAAACCTACTAGAGTTTTATGACAAGGTGACAGAAGTAAGACAAGAGAGAGAGGGGTGGATCGACTGCATATTTTTGGACTGCAAGAAGGCTTTCGACACAGTTCCTCACAAGAGGTTACTGCAAAAGCTAGAGGACCAGGCACACATAACAGGAAAGATACTGCAATGGATCAGAGAATATCTGACAGGGAGGCAACAACGAGTCATGGTATGCGACGAGGTGTCAGAGTGGGCGCCTGTGACAAGCAGGGTTCCACAGGGGTCAGTCCTAGGACCTGTGCTGTTCTTGGTATACGTGAACGACATAACGGAAGGGATAGACTCAGAAGTGTCCTTGTTTGCAGACGATGTGAAGTTAATGAGAAGAATCGAATCGGACGAGGATCAGGCAGGACTACAAAGAGATCTGGACAGGCTACAAGCCTGGTCCAGCAACTGGCTCCTTGAATTTAACCCTGCCAAATGCAAAGTCATGAAGATTGGGGAAGGGCAAAGAAGACCGCAGACACAATATAGTTTAGATGGCCAAAGACTGCAAACCTCACTCAAGGAAAAAGATCTGGGGGTGAGTATAACACCGAGCATATCTCCTGAGGCGCACATCAATCAGATAACTGCTGCAGCATACGGGCGCCTGGCAAACCTACGGATAGCGTTCCGATACCTCAGTAAGGATTCGTTTAAGACTCTGTACACCATCTACGTCAGGCCCATACTGGAGTATGCAGCACCAGTTTGGAATCCACACCTAGTCAAGCACGTCAAGAAATTAGAGAAAGTGCAAAGGTTTGCAACAAGACTAGTCCCAGAGCTACGGGGATTGTGCTATGAAGAAAGGTTGAGGGAAATCGGCCTGACGACACTGGAGGCCAGGAGGGTCAGGGGAGACATGATAACAACATATAAAATACTGCGCAGAATAGACGAGGTGGACAAAGACGGGATGTTCCAGAGATGGGACACAGACACAAGAGGTCACAATTGGAAGTTGAAGACTCAGATGAATCAAAGGGATGTTAGGAAGTATTTCTTCAGTCATAGAGTAGTCAGGCCATGGAATAGCCTAGAAAGTGATGTGGTGGAGGCAGGAACCATACATAGTTTTAAGGCGAGGTATGATAGAGCTCATGGGGCAGGGAGAGAGAGGACCTAGTAGCAGTCAGCGAAGAGGCGGGGCCAGGAGCTGTGACTCGACCCCTGCAACCACAAATAGGTGAGTACAAATAGGTGAGTACACTAAAGCTTAAGGAATCTTGCAGGAGACAAGAATCTCAGGAAAGCTCACGAAATCTTAATGACACGATTGGAAACAAACCATACCACCGGTGGGGATAGAACCCACTATCAGACCGACGTGTTAGCCACTGGGCCAGCTGACTACAATACGATTCATCCTACTAGGTATATTTATACACCATAGGAAAGTTAGCATAGGTACCATTGTGACCACAAATGCAAGTTTTTACAGACGAATCTCCTGCCAGCGTGGCCGTGACTATAGCTCAAGTCCCCTCAAAGCCGTCATCATGACTCAGACTTGCATTTGTGGTCACAGTGGTGCCTATGCTAACCTTCCTATGGTGTATAAATATACCTAGTTGGAGGAACCTTATTGTAGCCAGCTGGCCCAGTGGCTAACGCATCGGTCTGATTGCGGGTTCTATCCCCGTCCGTGGTACAGTTTATCTCAGGAAGAAATTAAAACCATCAGTGAAATTGAAAGAAACCCAAAATACTTCTCTTATGCCAATTCTAAGGAAAAAAACAATATTCAGTATTGGGCCCCTGCTTAGGAGAGATGGGACCTAAACAGATGACAGCAAAGAAATGAGTGAGATACTAAAGTCTCAATATGACTTGGTGTTCAGCGAGCCATTAACCAGACTAAGGGTCGACAGTCTAAATGATTTTTTTATGAGTTTAGTTAGTTTAATATGTTTATTATGCACCCTATACCCATCCTGTGGGCGGTAGTCAAAAGATTACAGAGGTACATAATGGGTCCAGGGACTGGGCCTCAAAGTTTTGATAGCTGAGCAAGTTACAGAGGTAATGAATTCACAATTTACAAAGGTAATGAACTCCAGGTAGGTCTAGTCACAATCATGACAAGTTACAAAGGTATTTACAGATTACAGAGGTACATAATGGGTCCAGGGACTGGGCCCCAAAGTTTTGATGGCTGAACTAGGTACAAGGTAATGAACTCACAAGTTACAAAGGTAATGAATACTGTAAGAATGGTTACTTACGTTTATACATGGCTACAATCATGAACAAATTTTAGAGTAATGAGCAATTCACACTTCCACACCCGGTCACAACTGTAGTGAGTTATTGGTGCAAATATTGATTGTTGAGTCACACACACACACACACACACACACATATACAAATTCATACACACACACACACACACATAAACACACACAGATGACGTGAAGTTGATGAGAAGAATTAAATCGGACGAGGATGAGGCAGGACTGCAAAGAGACCTGGAGAGGCTGGACATGTGGTCCAGTAACTGGCTTCTCGAATTCAATCCAGCCAAATGCAAAGTCATGAAGATTGGGGAGGGGCAAAGAAGACCGCAGACAGAGTATAGGCTAGGTGGACAAAGACTACAGACCTCACTCAGGGAGAAAGACCTTGGGTGACCATAACACCGAGCACATCACCGGAGGCACACATCAACCAAATAACCGCTGCAGCATACGGGCGCCTGGCAAACCTGAGAATAGCGTTCCGATACCTTAATAAGGAATCGTTCAAGACACTGTACACTGTGTATGTTAGGCCCATACTGGAGTATGCAGCACCAGTCTGGAACCCACACCTGGTCAAGCACGTCAAGAAGTTAGAGAAAGTACAAAGGTTTGCAACAAGGCTAGTCCCAGAGCTCAAGGGAATGTCGTACGAGGAAAGGTTAAGGGAAATCGGACTGACGACACTGGAGGACAGAAGGGTCAGGGGAGACATGATAACGACATACAAGATACTGCAGGGAATAGACAAGGTGGACAGAGATAGGATGTTCCAGAGAGGGGACACAGGGACAAGGGGTCACAACTGGAAGCTGAAGACTCAGACGAGTCACAGGGACGTTAGGAAGTATTTCTTCAGTCATAGAGTTGTCAGCAAGTGGAATAGCCTAGCAAGTGAAGTAGTGGAGGCAGGAACCATACATAGTTTTAAGAAGAGGTATGACAAAGCTCAGGAAGCAGAGAGAGAGAGGATCCAATAGCGATCAGTGAAGAGGCGGGGCCAGGAGCTGAGTCTCGACCCCTGCAACCACAATTAGGTGAGTACAATTAGGTGAGCACACACACACACACACACACACACACACACACACACACACACACACACACACACACACACACATACACACACACACACACACACACACACACACACACATACGCACACACACATATACACACACACACATACACACACACACCAGTTGCCACCAGTGCGGCACCAGTTTGGAACCCACACCTAGCCAAGCACGTGAAGAAACTAGAGAAAGTGCAAAGGTTTGCAACAAGACTAGTCCCAGAGCTAAGAGGTATGTCCTACGAGGAGAGGTTAAGGGAAATCAACCTGACGACACTGGAGGACAGGAGAGATAGGGGGGACATGATAACGACATACAAAATACTGAGAGGAATTGACAAGGTGGACAAAGACAGGATGTTCCAGAGATTGGACACAGTAACAAGGGGACACAGTTGGAAGCTGAAGACACAGATGAATCACAGGGATGTTAGGAAGTATTTCTTCAGCCACAGAGTAGTCAGTAAGTGGAATAGTTTGGGAAGCGATGTAGTGGAGGCAGGATCCATACATAGCTTTAAGCAGAGGTATGATAAAGCTCACGGCTCAGGGAGAGTGACCTAGTAGCGATCAGTGAAGAGGCGGGGCCAGGAGCTCGGACTCGACCCCCACAACCTCAACTAGGTGAGTACAACTAGGTGAGTACACACACACACACACACACACACACACACACACACACACACACACACACACACACACAGACACACACATATACAGGATTTTACACCTTCCTGTGAAGTGACCCTATAACCCTTCCTTTCCCCCCCATCTCTCTCCCTCTCCTCTCCTCTCTCTTCCTCTCTCTCTCTCTCTCTCTCTCTCTCTCTCTCCCCGTTTCTCTCATCCTCTCTCTCTCTCCCTCTCCCTCTCTCTCTTCCTCTCTTACTCTCTCTCTTCCTCTTCTTTTATCTCTCTCTCTTCCCTTGTCACTCCCCCCTCTCTCTTACCTTTTCCCCCTCTCTCACTTTCTCCCCCTTTTTCCCTTCTTTTCCCCTCCTTCTAGGCTCCCCTATCTCTCACTCTCTCCCCCTTTTTCTTTTTCTCTTTCTCTCTCTCTTTCACTAAAAAAAAAAAAAAAAAAAAAATGGTTCGGACTCGCAGGAATCAGGGATCAGATGACAATGGTACTGGTAGGGAGGAATGGATGGAGGAACAGTGGAAAAGGATAGAGCAAGAATGGGAGAGAAAATTAGGAGAGCTTTCTGAAAAAATGGAGAAAGAGCTCTCTGTGAAATGGGAAAAGAGGTTGGAGAAGGAGACGAAGAATTGGGAGGCACAAGTCGAAACTGCAGTAGCCAGGGTAAAGGTCCTAGAATTTGAGGTAAACAGGCTGAAGCAAGTCTCAGGGGTAGTGACCAGAGAAGACACACCATACGAAGATGAGAGGCTGACCAGGAAGGAAGGAGATATGAATTATGCTAAGGTCATATCAGCCTGCAAAGAAGGGCCAGGGAGTGGAAGGAAGAGCAGATGGGTGCAGATGGAGAGGGAGATAGCATGGTTGTGCCTCAGCATTCGACCTACCAAGAGCCACTGGAAAAATCAAGGGAGAAAATGACCACATACAGACAGGAACCAGAGTCACAGAAGGAGAGGCAATGGGAGAAGGAAAGGGCAAAATCAGTGATTATCCATGGGCTTTGGGAGAGAGGAAAGGACACACACTGAAAGACGGCAGGAAGAAAGAAAGGAGATTGAGAAAATCATCACGGAAATAGGGGGAGAAGACATGGATGAGATTGTAAATTTTCAGAGAATAGGGGGGTACTTGAAGGGGAGAAACCGACCGATCAAGCTGATTCTCAGGACAGAAACAGTGCGGAACAGGATCCTCCAAGAGAAACCACGGTTGAAAAGCTCGGAAGAGTACAAGAAGGTGTTCCTAGACAGAGACAAAACACAAACAGAGAGACGGCAGCTGAGGGAGAGGACAAAAAAGCGAAAGGAGCTAGGAAAGGAGACAAGGATGGAACCAGCAGAGGTCAGTCAGAGCAGAACAGAGCAGCAAGGGCAAGCACACACACAACTATCCTCAGAACCCCACAACCTATCACACCATCCCAACACACAATACAATCCATACCCACAGCTTCCACCCAACCCCCAACCATAGAATCCCACAGTATGCTACCAGGTCTCCCACCCCCACAGGCCCCCCAAACCACAGTGTTGGAAAGGAAACTGAAGGTATGGTACACAAACGCTGATGGAATAACAAACAAGTGGGAGGAGTGGCACGAAAGAGTCAAAGAGGCATCACCAGACATCATAGCGATCACAGAAACCAAGCTTACAGGTATGATAACAGATGCCATCTTTCCAGTGGGATACCAGATCCTGAGAAAAGACAGAAGGAACAGGGGGGGTGGAGGAGTGGCATTGCTGATCAAACACCGATGGAATTTTGATGAGCTGGAGAGAGGAGACAGCGGAGAAGAAAGTGATTACATAGCGGGAGCGCTTCACTCTGGTGGTCCCAAGGTGATAATTGCAGTGATGTATAACCCACCACAGAACAGCAGGAGGCCAAGGCAAGAGTATGACGAGAGCAATAGAGCGATGGTTGACACACTGGCTGCAGTGGCGAGAAGAGCTCATGCATGCAGGGCAAAGCTCCTGATCATGGGCGACTTTAACCACAAGGAGATCGAATGGGAGAACTTGGAGCCACATGGGGGCCAAGATACATGGAGGGCTAAAATGGTGGAGGTGGTACTGGAAAACTTCATGTACCAACACGTAAGGGAGACTACAAGAGAGAGAGGAGAGGATGAACCAGCAAGACTGGACTTAGTATTCACCTTGAGTAGTGCAGATATTGAGGACATCACATATGAAAGACCCCTTGGGGCCAGCGATCATGTGGTTTTGAGCTTCGAATACACAGTAGAGCTACAAGTGGAGGGGGAAGCAAGAAGGCCAGGACAAATGAAACCAACCTACAGGAAAGGGGACTACACAGGAATGAGAAACTTCCTGAATGAGGTTCAGTGGGACAGAGAACTGGCAGGGAAGCCAGTTAATGAGATGATGGAATATGTAGCAACAATGTGCAAGGAGGCTGAGGAGAGGTTTGTACCCAAGGGTAACAGGAATAATGGAAAAGCCAGGATGAGCCCATGGTTCACCCAAAGATGCAAGGAGGCAAAAACCAAGTGTGCTAGGGAATGGAAGAAATATAGAAGGCAAAGGACCCAGGAGAATAAGGAGAGCAGTCGTAGAGCCAGAAACGAATATGCACAGATAAGAAGGGAGGCCCAACGTCAATATGAAAACGACATAGCAGCAAAAGCCAAATCTGACCCGAAGCTGTTATACAGCCACATCAGGAAGAAAACAACCGTCAAGGACCAGGTCATCAGGCTAAGGAAGGAAGGAGGAGAGACAACAAGAAATGACCGTGAAGTATGTGAGGAACTCAACAAGAGATTCAAAGAAGTGTTCACAGAGGAGACAGAAGGGGCTCCAGAAAGACGGAGAGGTGGGGTACACCACCATGTGCTGGACACAGTACACACAACCGAGGAAGAAGTGAAGAGGCTTCTGAGTGAGCTAGATACCTCAAAGGCAATGGGGCCAGATAACATCTCTCCATGGGTCCTGAGAGAGGGAGCAGAGGTGCTATGTGTACCCCCTAACAACAATATTCAATACATCTATCGAAACAGGGAGATTGCCTGAGGCATGGAAGACAGCAAATGTGGTCCCAATCTTTAAAAATGGAGACAGACATCAAGCACTAAACTACAGACCAGTGTTACTGACATGTATAGCATGCAAAATCATGGAAAAGATTGTCAGGAGAAGAATGGTGGAACATCTAGAAAGGAATGATTTCATCACCAGCAGCCAACATGGTTTCAGAGACGGTTAATCCTGTGTCACAAACCTACTGGAGTTCTATGACATTGTGACAGCAGTAAGACAAGAGAGAGAGGGGTGGGTGGATTGCATTTTCTTGGACTGCAAGAAGGCGTTTGACACAGTACCACACAAGAGATTAGTGCAAAAATTGGAGGACCAAGCAGGGATAACAGGGAAGGCACTGCAATGGATCAGGGAATACTTGTCAGGAAGACAGCAGCGAGTAATGGTACGTGGCGAGGTGTCAGAGTGGGCACCTGTGACCAGCGGGGTCCCACAGGGGTCAGTCCTAGGACCAGTGCTGTTTCTGGTATTTGTGAACGACATGACGGAAGGAATAAACTCCGAGGTGTCCCTGTTTGCAGATGACGTGAAGTTGATGAGAAGAGTTCATTCGATCGAAGACCAGGCAGAAATACAAAGGGATCTGGACAGGCTGCAGACCTGGTCCAGCAACTGGCTCCTGGAGTTCAATCCCACCAAGTGCAAAGTCATGAGGATTGGGGAAGGGCAAAGAAGACCGCAGACGGAGTACAGTCTAGCGGGCCAGAGACTACAAACATCACTCAAGGAAAAAGATCTTGGGGTGAGTATAACACCAGGCACATCTCCTGAAGCGCACATCAACCAAATAACTGCCGCAGCATATGGGCGCCTGGCAAACCTCAGAACAGCATTCCGACATCGTAATAAAGAATCGTTCAGGACCCTGTACACCGTGTACGTTAGGCCCATATTGGAGTATGTGGCACCAGTTTGGAACCCACACCTAGCCAAGCATGTAAAGAAACTAGAGAAAGTGCAAAGGTTTGCAACAAGACTAGTCCCAGAGTTAAGAGGCGCACTCAAGGCAGTCTGAGTGTCCTCGGACACCTGAGGCAACTGAACACTATCTTGCATGTCTGAAGATGTAGGTGTAACACAGATGGGAGTGACACAATTACCAGTGCCTGATCGCTTGGGTACGCTACTGGAAAATACACTGGCCTGGAAGGACTTGACCCGAACTTCGTACTCTGCGGCAGTATGGCAGATCTCGGATCCAAGTTGATAACCCCAAAATGGTACAGTCAAGTCATCAATTTGGGCATGCCATCGGTAAGGGTCGAGGACAATACGTAAGTTTCTCATGGAAGCAAAACCTAGTAGAAGATCACCAGGGAAACTAATCTGGTCAACAACGAGGCAGGAAGTAAAGTCTCGACCTTGGATAGGAAAGATGAGGGAAGTCTGACCTCGGACAAGCAGGTGGGAACCAGCTACTCCACTAAGGGAGGTTACAGTAGTTGGCTCTGCGAGGAGAACATGTCGTAACTGCTTATCCTTAAACAAGCTAGACCTGATGATATTAACTTGTGCACCAGAGTCCATGAACACATGAACGGGCTCCTGATGAACAAAGGCTTGCACTAAAGGACCTATCGTAGCATTGGAGGTAATGTGCAAACAAAAGGGAGAGTCGTCCTCAGAGAAGGTTTGTTCTACGTCATCCCCAAAATCATCGTCAGAGACGGTTGAAGCAACATAATTTACAGGATCGGCGGTCTCAAGACTACTTAAAGCATCAAAGGAATTATTAACAAGGATGGTGTAACTATGCTGACAGAGATGTTAAGAAGTATTTCTTCAATCATAGTCAGGAAGTGGAATAGCCTAGCAAGTGAGGTAGTGGAGGCAGGAACCATACATAGCTTTAAGATGAGGTATGATAAAGCTTATGGAGCAGGGAGAGAGAGGACCTAGTAGCACTCGGTGAAGAGGCGGGGCCAGGAGCCGAGTCTCAACCCCTGCAACCACAATTAGGTGAATTAGGCGAGTACCTAAATTACTGGGAATGGTTGAAGTCCCTTGATTTGTATTCCCTGGAACACAGGCGAGAAAGATACATGATAATATACACTTGGAAAATCCTAGAGGGATTAGTACCAAACCTGTACACGAGACTCACTCCCTACGAAAGCAAAAGACTCGACAGGAGATGCAATATTCCCTCAATGAAAAGAAAGGGCACCACGAGTACACTAAGAGACAACACAATAAGTGTCAGGGGCCCAAGACTTCAACTGCCTACCAGCATACATAAGGGAAATTACCAACAGACCCCTGGTTGTCTTCAAGAAGGGGGCTGGACAGGCACCTAAAGTCAGTACCTGAACAGCCGGGTTGTGGTTCTTACGTTGGTTTGCATGCAGTCAGGACGCAAACCGATCTTCGTGGTGGATCAGGGTCTGATCCACCACGAGGCCTGGTCTCAGACCGGGCCCCTGAGGGTTGACCCCCGAAACCCTTTCCAGGTATCCAGATAAAGGCACACACACAGAGGGACTGTAGCATTTCTGAAAAAAAACTAAGTTCTAGCTTTTGTTTTGTTTAAACATGGCTTGAGTTATCTGGTGTATATGACAGGGGAGAGGAAAACACTGAAGACAGGACGACGGCAGAGACTTGGAGCTCAGAAGTCTGGCCTCACTGTGGCTTGTTTGAGAGTATATCTGTAAGATGTGTATTGCACCTTGTTTTTACCCTTGTAATAAACCGCCCGCTAATATATATTTATTTAAACTGACCGATGCTATATATAGCAGAATTTAGTTGAAAAATTACGCCAATAACGTCGCAGCGCCTCTGATGGTGAATGTGGAGAATACTGTTGCTTGTGGTATAATTGTCTCCTTTTGAGAGTATACTGTGTTCTATGTTTCTTATCCCTATATGGCTATAAGCTAGGAAAACCTTTCCCTCTACCATTACTATTTTGTGAAATAATAGTTTGTAGTAGTAACAGCTGTAATATCTTTGACCGAGTTTGTCACTCAGTGCTCCTAACAAAAAAAAGGAAAAAAAAGACGAAAATTGACAAAAACTACAGACATAAATAAAATGTTCAACATAAAAACTGTGAAATTAAAAAAAAAAAAAAAGCAACAGTTAAAAAGTCCATTAAATTATTAATATTAGGTAAAAGTTCCCTGGCGCCTCTACAGGCACCCCAGTAATTATAAAAACGACGACGAAAGCATAAGATCCTCAGTCGCGGGTGTAACGTTGCCGCCCTGTCTCTCTGCCCATTTTTTTTTTTTTTAGTACCAGAAGGCTCTTGTGAGGTCTGGTAAAGCGTCTAGTCGGATTCCAACTCTCAAACTAAGCGTAGTAATACATAAATTATGACTGTTTAAAACATATGATAAATCCCTGTGGGCCATAAAGAGATGTAATACAGCAGGTCAAAAAGCAGAAGCTTCGAGTTAAGGGATATTAAACATTTAAAACTAAATATAATTAAATAAAGCATAAAGATAATATTGCAGGTTAATGGTCACTCCCTTGGAAAGTGTTCCCATCAAACTCATATACTTTACAGTAGTTGGCTTTACCTTCACAGAAATATGTTGTCTTAACCTGATAATAAGCTAGGAACCATTGTGACCACTCATGGGAAAGTACCTGAATTACCTTAAAGTGTCAGCGAATTAGCATAAAAAGATAACTAATCATTACTAATCATCATTACTGAACACAAGTAAAATTTTATCATTCTTCAACACACACAAACTGATAATTACTTTTACAAAGTAAATTGATCACAGATTGGTGATGTACTGTTCATAACCTTAGGAGATGTACATAACATCAGGATTGATGTACAAGATCATGCAAAGCACCATAGTATAAAAACTGTATAACCAGCAAGACAATATTAATGCAAGAACACAGCAGAAATATGCATAAGAGCAACAATACGCCAGAAATTACTGTAAAAGCCACAATATAATATATAGCAAAATCGAGTGTCCCACCACGGTAACTAGCCTCATAGCTAGACACATCCAGGTGTCCCATCACGGTAACTAGCCTCATAGCTAGACACATCCAGGTGTCCCACCACAGTAACTAGCCTCATAGCTAGACACATCCAGGTGTCCCACCACGGTAACTAGCCTCATAGCTAGACACATCCAGGTGTCCCACCACAGTAACTAGCCTCATAGCTAGACACATCCAGGTGTCCCACCACAGTAACTAGCCTCATAGCTAGACACATCCAGGTGTCCCACCACAGTAACTAGCCTCATAGCTAGACACATCCAGGTGTCCCACCACAGTAACTAGCCTCATAGCTAGACACATCCAGGTGTCCCACCACAGTAACTAGCCTCATAGCTAGACATATCCAGGTGTCCCACCACAGTAACTAGCCTCATAGCTAGACACATCCAGGTGTCCCACCACGGTAACTAGCCTCATAGCTAGACACATCCAAGTGTCCCATCAGAGTAACAAGCCTCATAGCTAGACACATCCAGGTGTCCCACCACAGTAACTAGCCTCATAGCTAGACACATCCAAGTGTCCCACCAGAGTAACTAGCCTCATAGCTAGACACATCCAGGTGTCCCACCACAGTAACTAGCCTCATAGCTAGACACATCCAGGTGTCCCACCACAGTAACTAGCCTCATAGCTAGACACATACAGGTGTCCCACCACAGTAACTAGCCTCATAGCTAGACACATCCAGGTGTCCCACCAGAGTAACTAGCCTCATAGCTAGACACATCCAGGTGTCCCACCACAGTAACTAGCCTCATAGCTAGACACATCCAGGTGTCCCACCACAGTAACTAGCCTCATAGCTAGACACATCCAGGTGTCCCACCACAGTAACTAGCCTCATAGCTAGACACATCCAGGTGTCCCACCACAGTAACTAGCCTCATAGCTAGACACATCCAGGTGTCCCACCACAGTAACTAGCCTCATAGCTAGACACATCCAGGTGTCCCACCACAGTAACTAGCCTCATAGCTAGACATATCCAGGTGTCCCACCACAGTAACTAGCCTCATAGCTAGGCACATCCAGGTGTCCCACCACGGTAACTAGCCTCATAGCTAGACACATCCAAGTGTCCCATCAGAGTAACAAGCCTCATAGCTAGACACATCCAGGTGTCCCACCACAGTAACTAGCCTCATAGCTAGACACATCCAAGTGTCCCACCAGAGTAACTAGCCTCATAGCTAGACACATCCAGGTGTCCCACCACAGTAACTAGCCTCATAGCTAGACACATCCAGGTGTCCCACCACAGTAACTAGCCTCATAGCTAGACACATCCAGGTGTCCCACCACAGTAACTAGCCTCATAGCTAGACATATCCAGGTGTCCCACCACAGTAACTAGCCTCATAGCTAGACACATCCAGGTGTCCCACCACGGTAACTAGCCTCATAGCTAGACACATCCAAGTGTCCCATCAGAGTAACAAGCCTCATAGCTAGACACATCCCGGTGTCCCACCACAGTAACTAGCCTCATAGCTAGACACATCCAGGTGTCCCACCACAGTAACTAGCCTCATAGCTAGACACATCCAGGTATCCCACCACAGTAACTAGCCTCATAGCTAGACACATCCAGGTGTCCCACCACAGTAACTAGCCTCATAGCTAGACACATCCAGGTGTCCCACCACAGTAACTAGCCTCATAGCTAGACATATCCAGGTGTCCCACCACAGTAACTAGCCTCATAGCTAGACACATCCAGGTGTCCCACCACGGTAACTAGCCTCATAGCTAGACACATCCAAGTGTCCCATCAGAGTAACAAGCCTCATAGCTAGACACATCCAGGTGTCCCACCACAGTAACTAGCCTCATAGCTAGACACATCCAAGTGTCCCACCAGAGTAACTAGCCTCATAGCTAGACACATCCAGGTGTCCCACCACAGTAACTAGCCTCATAGCTAGACACATCCAAGTGTCCCACCACAGTAACTAGCCTCATAGCTAGACACATCCAAGTGTCCCACCACAGTAACTAGCCTCATAGCTAGACACATCCAGGTGTCCCACTACAGTAACTAACCTCATAGCCAGACACGTCCAGGTGTCCCACCACAGTAACAAGCCTCATAGCTAGACGCATCCAGGTGTCCCACCAGAGTAACTAGCCTCATAGCTAGACACATCCAGGTATCCCACCACAGTAACAAGCCTCATTGCTAGACACATCCAGGTGTCCCACCACAATAACAAGCCTCATAGCTAGACACATCCAGGTGTCCCACCACAATAACAAGCCTCATAGCTAGACACATCCAGGTGCCCCACCACAGTAACTAGCCTCATAGCTAGACACATCCAGGTATCCCACCACAGTAACAAGCCTCATAGCTAGACACATCCAGGTATCCCACCACAGTAACTAGCCTCATAGCTAGACACATCCAAGTGTCCCACCACAATAACAAGCCTCATAGCTAGACACATCCAGGTGCCCCACCACAGTAACTAGCCTCATAGCTAGACACATCCAGGTATCCCACCACAGTAACGAGCCTCATAGCTAGACACATCCAGGTGCCCCACCACAGTAACTAGCCTCATAGCTAGACACATCCAGGTGTCCCACCACAGTAACTAGCCTCATAGCTAGACACATCCAGGTGTCCCACCACAGTAACTAGCCTCATAGCTAGACACATCCAGGTGTCCCACCACAGTAACTAGCCTCATAGCTAGACACATCCAGGTGTCCCACCACAGTAACTAGCCTCATAGCTAGACACATCCAGGTGTCCCACCACAGTAACTAGCCTCATAGCTAGACACATCCAGGTGTCCCACCATGGTAACTAGCCTCATAGCTAGACACATCCAGGTGTCCCACCACAGTAACTAGCCTCATAGCTAGACACATCCAGGCAGGACACCATGTTAATGGTGTTCTGCATGGTAAAGGTCCACAGCGATAATCAGTATTTCTAATGCAGGCTCATTAACTTTGCAGATTCCTAGACTGTTGCAATTACAGAGACATTCAAACGAGTAGTATGGTAAAAACTTGGCTTTCACTCAGTAATGAAATTATTTGTTAACACAAACTTCTACTAATTCCCAGAAATTTAGTCTATTCTATTCACTGTGACACAGGCAGTTCAAAGGATTCAATAAATAATGCTACACTCAGATGACCACGTCCCAAACTGAAATATAACAAATAACTGCAAAAAAATGATAAAGTTTGGATGTCTGAATGTGCGTCGATATAGTGACGGTAAGAGATGATTGTGAATGTTATAAATGAAAGCAAGTTGGATGTCCCGACTCTAAGCGAAACAAAGATGAAAGGGGCAGGGGAGTTTCAGTGGGGAGAAATAAATGGAATTAGGTCAGGTGAATCTGAGAGAGAGTTAGAGCTAAGGAAGGAATAGTGGTAATGTTGACTGATCAGTTATGGAAGGAAAAGAGGAAATACGAATGTATAAATTCAAGAATTATATGGATTAAAATAAGAGTCAGATGCAAAAGTGGGTTATACTAAATGTTTATGCACCTGGAGAAGAGAGAATTGTAGATAGAACAAGAGATTGATTTTGGGAGATGTTAAGTTAAGTGTGTGTTTAGGAAATTTGAACCAAGAGAGAGTAATTGTAGTGGGAGCCCTGAATACTAAAGTGGGGAAAATTGTTGTGGAGGGAGTAGTAGGCAAATTTGAATTACCAGAGGTAAATGATAATGGGGGCCTTTAATTGAACTTTGTATAGAAAAGGTTTGGTAATAGGTAATACACATTTAAAAAAACGAGGAAAAATAAGTACACAAAATATGACATAGGGTGTGGAAAATACTGTATATATTTTCCAGAAATACAGTAGTTATATGTAAATAGATGGCCATACTGTATTTAATAAAAATTATGTCATAAAAAATGGGAAGAAGCCTGCACAGAAGATACTCGCCATTGTTGTTTGAATTTGGATTAGAAACGTTGGTGAAATCGGAAGAATTTTCATGCTCTAGAGGTTAAAATTGGGCTGACACCTCTCAAATAGGAGCCGAAATTGTTGGATGTGCATTCCTGCATAATTTGAGATATCAGGCGACTGGACAAGACAGCTCCAGGAACCTCAGATAAGTTTATGTTTTTAACTCTGGCCAGTGTTATTTTCATGGATAGACAGGGAGGTTTTCTGAGTATGATACACCTTAATCTCCAGTCAAATTGGTGAGTGATATTAAGATATTCTCTTTCTGTTATGTAAATGTGTGTATATATAATCCTTTTTTAATTTTAATATACAGTCCACAAATTTATATATTTACCAGAATTCCTGGTGATGTATCTTTCATTTATAATTAATAGGTCCAGAGCAACTTGTGGATATGACAGTGGTAGGTATCGAAGGGGGACATTTTTTGCGATCTAGGTGTCCCAAATTCCTACTTGTCTAACTGATAAATAATAATTATCTTTGTTCATTTACTGTTATGTACATAATGATACATTCAGATAAATGTAATTTTCCATATTTAATTTGCCCATTGGTCCTTCTTAAATCGGAGGTAATTAGTGAAGTCATTAATTAGTTAATTACTTAATAATTATATGTGAAATGACAGAAGGAGGTGGATGTTCACAAATTTACTTAATGTGTAGTGGATTATAATTATTACAATATTAATTTGGATAAGCCAAGTGTGGATAAAGATTATATTGTGTATAATATTAATTTTGCTATGCCAAATTCTGGCAAGGATTTATATTAATTTATATAATATTAATTTGATAAGACAATTCTGGCCGAGATTTATATCAGTGTATGTGTAATTGATAAGCCAAGTGTAGCTAATTATATTAATGTGTATAATATTAATTTTGCTATGCCAAATTCTGGCAAGGATTTATATTAATTTATATAATATTAATTTGATAAGACAATTCTGGCCGAGATTTATATCAGTGTATGTGTAATTGATAAGCCAAGTGTAGCTAATTATATTGATGTGTATAATATTAATTTTGCTATGCCAAATTCTGGTAAAGATTCATATTAATTTGTATAATATTAATTTTGATGAGTCAAGTCTGGCTAAAGGTTTGTATTAATGTACATTTAAAATTTATATTATAATTTTCTTACATGTGTAATTACTAAGCTCAAGTGTAACTAACATTATTAATGTGTATTTAAAATTTATATTACAATTTTCTTACATGTAATTGCAAAGCTCAAGTGTAGCTAGGATTTATTCAAAGGTAAGTTGTACTATTTACTTTTATAAAGTGCATAATTTAGTACATAATCAGTATTATTAATTAAGTTGAATTTAATACATTGCATCATGGCTGAAAATGAGGAAATTAATGTAGAAGACAGACATATGGAATATAGAGGAAAAAAAAGCATCACTGCAAGCTAGAAAAGGTCATGTAACCAAAGCATACAATAAATGTTTGGAATTAATGAATCAAGAAACTGTGAATACTGAGGATTTAAAATTGTATTTAGATGCTTTAGGGAATAGATATGATTCATACAAATTATATTACAACAAATATGAAGGAGATTTGTTAGTAAACTGTGCAGATGAGACTGAAGTAGATCTTATGATTAATCAGTATTATGAATTAGAGGAAAAGATTCTTTCTTGTAAAAGTCAGGCCTTGAATAAATTAAAATGTGTAAACCAGGCAGTTAATCAGTCTGCTCCAACAAATAATATGTCTTTGCCAAAACTCCCAGAATTATGTTTACCTGTATTTAATCCTGGTGAAAATTGGGAGGAATTTTGGTCAATTTTTAAAGCAGCTGTGCATGATAGAAGTGACCTAGCCTGTGTAGCTAAATTATTTTACCTCAAAGGACAGGTAAGAGGAGATGCTCACATACTCATACAAACCTTTCTCAATGTAGATGACTCTTACAAGGAAGCAATTGACTTGTTGAAAGTCACTTATGGTAATATAGAACAAAGTAGGTTGGATCTAGTGAATATCATTGTTAATTTAAAATCTCCAGATCACACCTACAAAGGTTTACAGCAGTTTAGAGTTAAACTGGAAAGCACTCTCAAAACTTTAAGTAATAAATATAATCTGAAGGAATCAGACTGGTTATTGGGTGCCATGGTACAGAATAAATTAAGCTGTAAAAGACTTGAATGACTCTCGAACAAATATCACAAGGGTTATTTTGGTCTGGAGGAAATAAGACTAGGTCTACAAGAATTAATTGTGCAGTTGCAGACCAGCCAACTCATTTTAAAGATGCAACACATAATAACTCTGAGGTATCTGTCAGGTTTCACAAAGGGAAAAATTATCCCAATGGTAATAATCAAAATTCATTTCCTAAAAATAGTTGCATAGGTGCATATCAAGTAGCAAGAATCAGAAATAATGATTCTCCACAAGGTAAGAAGAATAAGTACCCTCCTAAAAGTAGCACAGTTAATAAGAAACCAGTCAGAGAAAAGAGAGATTGTCTCTTCTGCAAGGGTACTCATTTTTCTAAGAATTGCAATGCATACAATTCATGGAATGATAAGGTTGAAAGATTGGAGGAACTTGACAGATGTATCAGGTGTCTAGGTAATCACAATGTAAAGGATTGTCATGCCAAATTAAACAACTGTTATCAATGTCACAAAGGAAGACACCATATAGTCATGTGTAATGTTGATAATGTTGATAATAATGATAATGTTGATAATCCTGACACAACAGTAGGTAATGTAAAAATTGCTGTTAATGTTAATAATGATGGTTTTGCTGAAGTAGCCTTACCTGTGTTACAGGTAAAAATTGATGATAAAAGGCATAAATCAAAAAATGTAAATGCATTATTGGACCAGGGATCCCAACGTACTTTCATAAAACGTAAATGTCTTGATGGTATGAAAGTACAGATGGGAGATCCCACAACTTTAAATTTCATACACATATACAACAAATTTCTAAGAAAATTTCCAAGACTGTAGGCATACTATCGAAGATACGGTACTATGCTCCACAGTCAGCCCTCCTGGCCCTATATCACTCTCTTATTTACCCCTATCTCACCTATGGAATCTGTGCATGGGGCTCAACAACAAGTAACCATCTCAGACCACTAATTACCCAACAAAAGGCTGCAGTTAGAATGATAACAAATTCTCACTACAGGCAGCACACTCCACCAATATTCAATACACTCAACCTACTCACCATACAAAACATCCATACTTATTACTGCACCTATTACATACATAGAACACTCAACTCTGATATTAACCCTCCCCTCAAACATCTCCTTGCCAACCTCAACAGAACACATGACCATAACACAAGGCACAGATCACTCTTTGATATTCCTCGTGTCCATCTCACGCTATGCAAAAACTCAATGCACATAAAAGGCCCTAAAATCTGGAATTCATTACCTGTAAATATAAAAGAAACACTACCTGTTTATAAATTCAAGTCTCTTCTCAAAGATCACTTACTCACCCAAAACCAAATAAATACTGAATAACTGAACCTTATAAATTGTATATCTTAAATGTTTCTCACAATTATATCACATAAATGTTAAACCTAAAACCCAATCTAACTTTATTATTTTTTAAATACACTACCTAACAGAATACTCCATTCTACTGAATTTACAACAATGCATGCAACCATATGACCTGTCTTTGTAATACTCACTTGTGCTTTATAGTAATCTGTTTACATTAATGTTTTTCACTGATTTCATCATTGCTTAGTTAATCTTAAGTTAATTTTAAGCCAGCCCGTAATGCTATGCATAGTATAAGTGGCTTTGGCATGCTGCTCTTATCTGTATTTTTTGTACCTCTGTATGTGTGCTCAAATTATAAATAAATAAATAAATAAAAAATAAATCTGGTTTTTTCTCGGATAAAAGGGCTCAATTGTATGACACTGTTTATGTAACTGTCAGTTTGGACAATGAGAAAAAAACGTGTTAATACAGTAATTGTAGATAGACTTCCAGAGAAAATATCTACAGTAGGGCTTAGTAAAGCTACAGAAAGACTTTCACATAATGTAAATTTAGCACCTTCTGGTGTAAGTGATGATTCTGTAGGCCCAATAAATATTTTGATAGGTAGTGACTATTATGCCTCCTTTGTAAAGGGTATGGTAAAGAAATGTGGTGTCACCCTTTTAAAGACTGCAGGAGGCCATGTACTGTGTGGTAGGATTCCTTGTAATAATAATACATGGCTAGAGGAAACTACAAATACCATAACTGTGTGTCTTACTCATGAAATCGTACCCCAGTATAATTCTTCCATAGAGGATGGTGTTGAGCCAGTGCATAAATTGTGGGAATTAGACAGCATTGGAATAAATGTAAATGAAGAAAGTCCAGACGATTCTTTTACTCAGGAGCAGTAACTGAGAGATGTAAAATTTGAATCTGGACAATACTGGGTACGACTTCCATGGAGACTGAACCATCCAGAATTGCCCACTAATTACAGAATGGCATATGGACAATTAAAGGCTCAGCTCCGCGAACTGAGTAAGACACCAGAATTGTTAACTGCCTATATAATGATATAATTGCTGAACAATTAATTAATATATTTATAGAAGAGGTACCTCCTGAGCAAGCCAAAATTTATGGTCACTATTTGCCACATCATGAAGTGAAGAAGGATTCTAAGACCACTCCTCTGAGGATTGTGTTTAATTGTAGTGCCAGGAGTAACAAAAATGTACCTAGTTAAATGACTGATGACAGGTCCATTGTTGATGGAAAAATTAGGAGATATCTTATTAAATTTCAGGATGAAGAATTATGCCTTTACAGCTGACATAAGTAAAGCTTCCCTAAGAGTGGGTTTACAAAAGGCTGACCGGGATTGTACCCGCTTCTTATGGCCTGAGAATCCTATTGACCCACTTAGCCCTCTGAAAACCTTTCACTTTAGGAGCGTATTATTTGGTGCTACATCCAGTCCGTTCCTACTTCAAGCGACAATAAATGCACACCTTAAACGTATGGGAAGTCCATTGAGTAAAGTAATGAGCAAACAGTTTTATGTGGACAATTTCCTGGGTGTGATGTCAACTGAAGAGGAACTGTTAATGACTTATGGAGAGGCTAATAAAATAATGCAAAGCGCAAATATGCCTCTGAGGGAATGGAATAGTAATTCGTCCAAATTAAAGGACAAAATAAGTAAAGATTACCCTGGAGACGAAGTGCCAAAATGTAGTAATGTATTGGGTTTAACTTGGGATACTGAGAGAAATTTGTTAATATTAAAACCTAATAATTACAGTAAGCCCAGTAAATTAACTAAGAGAGTTTTGCTTGAAGTTTCCAAATGTTTTGATCCACTAGGTTTAGTGTCACCACTTACTATAAGAGGGAAATTATTAATACAGGAAGCATGGAAGCTTAAATGTGCTTAGGATGAAATTCTACCTGAGGAATTCATTAACAGGTGGGATGAATTAATTGGTGATTATGAAAAAATTCCAATGTTGGAGTTTCCACTCCAGGTGGCCAATCCAAATGGGAAAAATGTACTCCACATTTTTTGTGATGCTTCAAAATTGGCATGTGGAGCAGTTGCTTATCTTCAATGTAATAGTGTTATTTCTCTTGTTATGTCTAAGGCTAAAGTGTCTCCAATTAAATCACGTACCTTACCTCAGTTGGAATTAATAGCCATTTATGTAGGTGTCAAATTAGCTAATTATATAAGAAATAAGTTGCAGGAGATAAAT